>NC_133202.1:30538997-30543997 GCF_958299795.1 Porites lutea
TTTGAAGATGCAAAAGACGTGTACATGTCAGTATATATGCCAGCTCAGTAAGATATCTACTGGTCATGTTCATCATGGATGTATTATGTAAGCCTATCATGTACTGAGTTTCTCACAGCCAGATTCTTTGATACCTTCTACATCCAATGCATAATTTACTACAAATTACGTAGACAGCGTTTGAGAAGTATTATTCACTATTTATTTCATCGCAGACCCCCATAACAAGGTTTTATCAGCTTTTATTTACATTCAGTCAAACAATCTCGGTGAAAAATTTTGGAGTAAACGAAATCGTAGACCAGAGAAGAGTATCTGTAACTACCTTGTGAAACTCTTTTGTACAATTGATACAATTTACGCAGAGTATACTGGATTATTTTTACAACTCTCTTGTGCTCTTGTGTTTCCTGCAGAGCGACACTTTGAAATGAGTCACACGCCGGGATTCGGCTGTTGATAATATAGTTTGACCACAATGCAGGAGGGAAAGATGGAAATATCCTCCTTTTATTACTTTATTATGTTACATTGACAGACTTGACAAGAAGTGTAGGAGATTAAAAGATCCAAAACAATAGCAAGGCTTAAATATTGTTACGTGCATGCACTGAACCACAGCGCTATTAGAGGAAAAGATATTGGCATTAACTGAAATGATATCATATGTGCAAATTTAACCTGGTCTTTTTGGTCACGTGTTTTTATATTTTCCACATTCTGTTTCCCATCTTTTTTCTTTTTGTCTGCCTTAAACACAGCAGATTTTAAAATGTCTTGACCTTTTCCTCTCAAAGTCATAAACTCTTCAAGAGTGAAACTGCTGGAAGCCGAACTAGGAGATGGGCTAGATGCTGCATTTGCACATTGTATCGTGCACCACATGACCCACAGAATATAAAGCACTTGACACAATATTTCTCGCACCATAAACTGAACAAAACATCCTGAGAATAAAAGATTCTAAATGAGAAATGAACATTGGTCCCTTGACACCAATTTGGATTTGGGGGTGGGGGGTGCTTAATCCAACCTCGGCTACCTCTGACACCGTTGCTACCCAATAGCAACATATATCTATATCACCATTTAGTACCACCACCCAATTCTACGTTACAAACTGACAGGGAACTACCGTAAAATTCAAATAATGGCAGCAGTTAATGTTCCCAACCCTTGAGAAACAAGCATGGTGATCAAGTTGTGGGGAAATGGAATTGGGAATGAAGTACTCCAATAACAGGCCAGTGTCACTAACCCAATACTAGTGTAGCTTGGTAAGAGGGGAGGGGTCACAACCCCTTCACCACCTCCCCTTTTCTCATTAGGGGTGCACTTCACGACCCCCTAAGAGAGGTCCTACTCCTCTTAAGGGCTGCAATCACAGCACCCTGCAAGAGGTCCTCACAACTCTTTTGGGCTGCCGCCAACAATACTCTAAAAGAGGTCCTTACTCCTCTCCAGGGCTGCTGGTCACAATACCCTGAGAGAGGTCCTTACTCCTCTTCAGGGCTGCAGGTCACAATACCCGGAAAGAGGTCCTTACTCAGGTTAGAGGGTTTAGCCTCGTGGTTACCATGGCAACCAATCCATTCTGTGAGTCTGTATGGGAGCACTTCATCCCTACAAATACACAGTGTATTGATGTGAAGTATATATGAACTAATTCATTTTTGAACTGCGGTTGTAGATGAAAGTGAAGAAAGATCATCGCAGTAAATTTTCCAATTTAAGCAATTGGAAAGAAGAAGCCTGAAAAAATCGGGGCTTCAACGGGTTTCGAACCCGTGACCTCCGTGTTACCGGTGCGTTGCTCTACCAACTGAGCTATGAAGCCACACATTGGGAGCGAGGTCAAATTATTGAGTTCATATCTCCCGTGAGGAGTGAAATGATGTGAAGTGTATATGAAATAATTCATTTTTGAACTGCGGTTGTAGATGAAAGTAAAGAAAGATCATCGAAGTAAATTTACTGCAATGATCTTCAATTATTTGACCTCCCTCCCAATGTGTGGCATATAGCTCATAGCTCAGTTCCCCAAGCTTTCCGAACGACTCACGGAAAGCAACAGTGCCCTTTTGTCTGGGTTTCTTAGTTGTTGCCCTGTAATTTAAGAGAACATTGAATTTATCATCATGTTTACAGCACAAGTTTATCGAACACCTCCTAGGATAACAACAAGGGAGAAAAACAAACCTTTGACCCGTCCATGATTCTACAGTGTGCGATTCATCGACTATCAGTGCAGCAAGATTCTGGTGTAGAGGCGTGTTGCTCTTTTTGAGCCAACCGAGGAAAAGCTTCTCCAAAATTTCTTCTGCAGATCCAAAGATTAGCTGGTATTTGCCGTTCTCTACATCTTCTAAACTGGCGTCCGAAAGTGATGTGGCTGTTAAACCCATCGCAGTTGCTTTGGACAATTGATCGTGCACAATACTTTTTAGAGGGCAAACAACGATCACACATGCAGGTTTGCCTGTCAATATTTCTTTCACCCGCACCAACAACTGAAAGATGAGGCTTTTTCCAAAGCCTGTTGGAAGAACTGCTAATAAATCTTGCCTCGACAACAGCGTCGTGACCGCTTGCTTTTGTTCGGATTGCAATTTAAGCGATATTCCCAGTCCAGCGAGTGCCAAAAGAGCTTTCTCCAGGGCAGAATCGAAGTCTTCCAAATCCGCCATGTTTTAAAATTTCGGATGAATCAGACTAAAATACTCCTCGTAGGGCACCGTAAAAAATGTCCCCTTGATTGGCAGCTAGCAATCAAGCATCTGAAACTGCACCAATCAGAGTCCCCGTCGATCTGGTGTACGGGTTCGCCAAACGAACAATGGCTGCAGGCAGGCATATTTTTTCCTCCCCTCCCCTCCCTCTCCCCTATTTTAAACCCATCTACCTCTCCCTTAAAAACACTTTTTGACTCGTCCCAACTCTCTGGTAGTATTAACGTCCAAGATGGCGGGACAACGTCATTCCTGAAAACAATTCATGGATCCCGCTCCAAAATACGCCTGCTTTGCAGGCTAACACTCATTGAAATAATGGAGACCATTTGTGAAAAGGTGTTCAAGAGAGCTTTCAAGTCAAATGGCTGCTAAAATTCTTAAGCATGAGCGAGCTGAAAAATTTCTTTTGTAAAATCTCACAGTAAAAAATTAGAAGCCTCTTCTTTTAACAACATTAAATGAGTAGGGTTTTACTGCCTGATTAAGCTGCATTTTTGCATGGGCCAGAATGCTTGTTATTTCAATAGAGCAAATCAAGGCTATTTTTTTAAATTCAGTTTTAAAAAAATTGCCTCTTAAATAAACACGTAATGTTAAGCTGTTTATTGTTGTTCAACAAATGCCTTGAATTTGATTTTTTTTAACTCCATCCAAAATTCCCACGTGCACGAGCCAAGCTAAATCGTTGAAAATTCGCAGCATTTGCATATTACCACAGATCAAAACCTAACCTCAAATCACTGTCTTAAATTAAAAAGCCTAGGATTCAGTGTTTTGAAATACAACGTTCTGCTGACATAGCATAGAAGCGTCAGCAACGTTTGCTCTCTAGGTTTCTAGGCTCGTTCCAAGTACATAATTTACTAGACTTGTTACATTAATGCACCGCAGGCTATGAAACATGGTCATGCATCATTCTTCTCTGAAGCAACCTTAATTGAAGTAGGTGTATACATAAACATTTTGCCCATTCATACCTATTGATATATACTTATTAAATGCACTTACAGTAAATTGTTAATCATTAAGATTTTGGAGAATCTCAAACATGAAGGTTCTGTTTTTTATTAGAATACATGGATTGGACTTTTACATCATGTGTGTCACGAACATGACTGGTTTGGAGGCAGATGTGCGCATGATGAGTTAGAAGACGATACATTCTCATGGTTTGACTGCAGGGATAAAGACTTTGAAGCACTTCAAAAGATTATTCTGGAACCTCAACTCCTTGCAAGTTTCAAATCTTATGTCAGATTCAGGTAAACTGAAGTGAAATGGACAGTGTTTGATGTAGAATCCAGTAATGTCAGTGATATATTAGGAAAGTAATGTTGATACATCCAATACAAGATGGAGTCTTCTTATCAATGTAACTGACAAAGAAATTGGTAAATATACGGTGAATGTTCAGTTAACGTAAGAAACTCGGATGAAGACCATTGGTTTTGTTCTGTGAAAATTGGAAATGTTGTTGACCCAAGGTGACATGGAATAGGAAATAACCATCTACAAAAGTCATTTCTAATCAAATTATCTGGTTATCAGCTACATGTGTATGTTGCTTTGGATTTATTTTTTTTGGAGAAATTAACAATCTTACCCTGGCATGTGCATCAAAAAGATGTTCATACAAGTTTGTTACACATATGTTGAACTTCTTTCTAAATAAATGATGCCATTCTACATTCAATTCTTTTGGCACATTCATTTAATTTGCAGTGATAAGCACACTCCTGTTGGTTCAAACATTTGGGACATTAATGACAATATCATCCTGAACCAATGAAAATACAGAATATTTCGGAGACAGTTTAGTGATGTTACAGAATGTTAAAAAAACAAACAAACAAACAAGAAAAAACGGATAATTTAAATGCACAGTTCTGCTCATGAAACATCTTAATTTTGACTGCTTATGCATTGCCCATAACATACTAAAACCTATCAAAGTAATAATATATCGTAATTTCAAAGACTGACGGAACAATATTTAGTTACAAAGTATACAAGACCCGGAAACAACTTGCAGCCATAGACTGGAATTTTCATTGAACCAAGAACCAGCGGCAGGGCTAAAGTGCAGGTCACAGGTTACAGGCGACAGGTCAGGTCACAGGCCAGGTTACAGACCACAGGTTACAGGCCACAGGTCACAGGTCACACACAAAAACAATAGGACACTGGACAAAACTGTTCTGGAGTGACGTTTTACTATACAAAAATAAAATAAGCCAAGGAACCTTGATGATATTTTTCTCCTTGAAC
>NC_133202.1:30551497-30611497 GCF_958299795.1 Porites lutea
AGACAGAGGGCGACAGGCTTCACCTGTTGATCAGCAGAAATTGCAAGTGGCGATCGTGGAATGGTAGTTAAATTTGAATGATTGGATCGAGATAGACGTCCGAAAGCAGACCAAGAATACTGTCCTGCTTTGTTTTAGTTTGTAGTTATTCTTGTGGGAATTCTGTATTCCTCTATCTGAGAAACTTGCTGAAGATTATGCAAATTCACTCGCTTGTTGGTGGTATTAGGCTCTTACCAACAGTGCTCGTAAAAAAGCATTAAATGCTTAAAGCATTGCTTGTTTTTTGCCAAAAAGTGTTAAAATAATGCTAATTTTTTAAAAAAGTGCTCGTGGGTTACATAAAAATGCTCACCTTTTCCCGATTTTTTTAAACATAGAATACTATATTTTCAGATTTTCAGTTACATTTTTCAACAACAAAATGGCAGAGTACGCTCTCGAGCTCTCTCTGCCTTGGCTGGCTGACTTCCATTGCTCCTCGATGACAACGTGGATGACGCCATCTTGGAACGAGTGTGGACTGGGTTTCTAGAGGGCAACCGCTGATCTATCAAACCTATTCCCCACGCCTCCTTGGCTCCTTTGACTAAAGTGAGGGCAAAATGCGGCTTTTGACGACATAAACAAAGTCAGATTGTGCTTTTTAACTCAAAATTATACAAATAATCAGTCAAAAATCCAAAATAATGCTAGCAGTGCTTTTTGGGATAAAATGTAAAAAAAAATGCTCGCGAAGCCAAATAATGCCAAAAAAAGTGCTAGCACTATCGGTAAGAGCCTAGCTGGTATCAACTGAATCACAAAAGGTCAAACGGACAGGGATCTTGTAGATATTGCCTTGAACTGCCAAGCCACAGCGCTTTCCCCTTGTTCTCAATATGTCGTTAGTCTTTAAGACACGATAAAGATCTTCAGATATAATATATTTGGACTTAACCTTCAATAAATCGCTCCTTGAATATTCTATTGTTCCAACTGCGGGAACATTTGAATTTAATAACTTGCTTCCAGTTGCATTTCTCGCACTAATAACAGTTTCAGGGCCAGGGTTTGCCCTGATATCCATATGTACTGTAAGATCCATCAAGAAAGTACGACTGGGGAGAGCCAGTGTGACTATACCATGTTTAGTGATCTTCGAAATTGGGAGAACGATGAAAGATATCAAAAATGGACCCTTGGCATGACAGCTGGTTGAAAAAATCACCTTGCTGGTCGGCAAATGATGATATGAGTTGTGTTGATGATGATGGCAGAGCCAGGGGACTGAGGAGTCTCCCCCTTTACTTTTTTTCCAAAATTTACGAAAGTAGGTCCTACGTAGCGATGGGTTCCTTAACGCCACCACTTTAGTTGACCCCTTTGCAACCTCCCCCCAACAATGGAAAATGCAGTACACTTTTGTTTACATTACATTGCATTCCAGTGCATGGAAAATGTAATATGCCTTGAGTGACTTGGTTAAGGGCCTACTGTAGAAGGCTAGAAGAAAACATTTTTTTACTCGTCTCAAGATACATTTTGGAATCACAAAACCCGGTTTACATTTTGTCTATTTTAAAGCTAACCTATATCTACTGGAAACACACAAGGTACATAGGTAACTAATTAAAATTTATTTATAGATATATATTAAAGCCAGGAACATAACAAAAATGATGCTCCCAAGGAGCTCATGTAATGCAATGAAATATTTATTTACATAAGATTGGGATTGTAAGCCCTCTTGCCTTTTCAGTGGAAGAAACAGACATATCCTAAAACAAGGAATGTTACAAAAATATTGGTTGTTGCTCATCAGGAGCTTGTGAATGTAATGCAGTTAAATATCTATTTACATAAGATAAAGCCCACTTGCCTTTTTAGTTGAAGAAATAGACAAATATAAATAAAACAAGGAGTATACAAAAAATATTTGATGGTGCTCCCAAGGAGTACATGTACTGCAATAATTATGAAATATTATTTACGTAAGATTGAGACTATAATAAATGCAGTGACTTCTAAAAGTGCTTTGATAAATTAAATATAAAAAAAATATAGAAATATATTTTATATATATAAAAATATAAATATAAATTCAAATTATACTTAAAAATTTGTTGCTCATTAGTTACTTTATTGGTTGCAGTTTCAATCATTTATGGAGCAACAGAACTTTATAAAGGACAGGTAATTTAACCCCCACCCCCTCCCCCCCTGGCTGCATGCAAAAACCCCAAGACATTCCTGGGTGTTCATTTTCCAGTCTACTATTATTCTGTTCCCAGTTAAGAAGGAACATTTGAGATGGCACATAAGCACCTAATTGCAACAACATTAAAAAAAGCAATGAAACAAATGACAATTGGAAAAAAGTATAGGAGTGACTTAGGCATCATCCTTAACTCTAGTTTGACAAAAAGATGAAGCAGAGCACTTACAGTGGCCAATATTATTACCCTCAATTGACATCAAAATAAAGTATGATACAGTAGAAGTTCGACATAGCGTAGGGCCAATGGTCTGCCAAAATTTGTTTGCTGTAATGAGGTTTCATTATACCAGGGTTCTAATTCATATATATTTAAATATTGCTGGGGTAAATAACAATTATTCACCGAAGTGGAGGTGGTTAGTCGGGGGATATTTACCGAACTGCGAAGCAGTGAGGTAAATATCCACGACTAGCCATCGAAAAAAAGATTATTAAATTTAGTTTTATGCTTATTTATGAACAACTCAACCAAATAAAGTAAGCAAAACTTAAGCTTCATTTGCATTTGTAAACAAAAAACTTTTTCACCGGTTTTATCGATAAATTCGTGTCAAAAAGACAAAGCTTTACCTGTTAAAACTTCCAATCCGAACTTCGTCACCTTCTTCGTGTATTTCGGAAACAGATTGCTTGATTAGTTGTGAAATTTCTTTGTTTGTTTACGGCTGCAAACCGGGAAGGCATTTTGCTTGCAACTTACACGAGTTTGGCGTCGCTCGCTCCGAGGAACTGGAGGTGAATCAGTGAATAGTGCGGGATATTCACTGATTGAGTAGCCAATCAGAGCGCGCGAAAAACACTATCCACTGTTTTAGTATATACTAAAAAAAATTATACCAAGGACATTCTTCTACAGAGATTCGTTATAACGAGGTACCACTGTAGTGTTTTCAAATAGTGTTCTCAGGATTTTCAAATATCAAGACATAATTTACATGGCTTATTAAATCCTATAGCCTTTTTTTGGTTTTGTTTTTGCATTAATGCAATCAGGTGTACATGATAAATTGTAATAAAATTAATTTGGTCTTCCCATTTATATAAACGATTATTTCACCCTTGCTACCTAGAATGTACGCATAAAAATCAAAAGCAAAGAGTACGTCTATGCAGAATGATGTGCAGTTTGTGCTCATCAATCCAGGTAAACAGTTTCTGCATGTCAAACCCGCATAATATGCTTGGCTTTTGCCTTGCATAACAAACATACTTTCTGCCTGCACTATGACGAAATGCTTGATGGGTCCCAAGTTCCCTTACAATCTTGGCAAGATCACCTTTGGTTGATTGATTGTCATGTCGTCCAGACCTCTTGAAGACAGACATGGTGCTGTGAAAGCGAGACTTTAAGTTGGCAGTCATGTTAAGGGAGTGGCATATCCTGTCTGATGACTTGCCAGGTGGCACTAACGCCAAGTTTCTTTATAGACTGTTTCACCATCTTGTTTTTAAATTCAAGATCAAGGCCCAGGGCAATGTTGCCCCCTGCGTCAGCCCTGCTCTTTGTAAACTGGTTCCAGATAAGGTGGTGGGCTGCCCTCAGAAATAGCATCCCAGAAGTTTATAACAATCATGCCATAATCAAGGAGAGCTTCCTGATAAGACAGCGTGTCATCTCTGTCATCATCATCAATAGGTGTGTCCAGGACAAACAGTCTGGCTGGAATTTGGTCAATAATCACGTGCACAGGAGGGTTGTGTTTTGCTTCATGATCTCTCCTGAGTTTTCCTTCATGAGCAAAATTCTTGTTACAATCAGGAGCCGTGCACTTGAATCTCCTTCTTCCTTCCCTGAGTACTGTTATTTCTTGCTGTCTTGCACTTTGCTCGTGTTATACTATTTGGACTGACTGCGGGATATCTAGATTGCATTGTGGATCAATGACTTAAGTGTCAACAACAAGTGATGCTATACGCCTCAGGTAGCTCGTTTTGGCAACATCTGCTGCATCTGTGAAATTGGAAGGGGCATTCTTGGTAGCGTTTTGATCATCCAAGCTACTCATGCGAAAGATTTCCGTGGCTGCAGCAATTACTCGTGTCTCAACCTCCAGCTGGAGAAACCTGCGGCGGTTATTGGCAGCAGCTGTGACATTCCCTTTCATGTTCCTTCTGTTGGCAAGATCTCTATCACTATACATTTTGCATTTGTCACCAGCAGATGCTCCATTATACAGATTTGAAAAAGCAACCTAAAAATAATAGTATTCGGGCAGTATGAGATGGCTCTAGTAAAATAAATCATTTCTCAACATCATTGCTTTTGGTACCTTTTGAGAGTAGCTAATTTATCTTGTGTGAGATATAGTTTTGAAAGAAATTGACGATGCATTAGCAACAGCCTCGCCAATTTGAAGAATTATAAAGAGCATCGATTTGTACTGAAGCCACAGACTTAGTCTCTCCTACTTGAAGAAAAAACATATGGTTCCAATTTCCAGCGCAGCCACATGCTTACCACAATAAATGGTTTTATTGTGAAAACGACTGTCAGTAGCAAGCCAATAAGTACCATGGAAACATCTAAGAATAAACTGACTGTAGTAGAAATTCATACAATAATGATATCTACCAACCTCAGTGAACTTATGGCCTCCATGCCAGTCTGTGATCTCAAAATGCAGGCCCTCCAGCCTCTCTTCAGGGGTGAAGCCATTTGCCAGGGAACAATGCCCATTAACTCCCCTCTCCACACTGAGCTGATCTCCAACAACCCCTCAAACCTCCATCAAACAGGACATATTGATGCAGCTCCGGGAGAACACGCAAGATACCATCAGCATCATTTTTATTCTCGTAGATCATACCAAAGAAGACCTGTTGAAATGAATAATTATTCTCCCTTTAGCCTCATTCTAGACACAGCACAGTCTGCCAATGATGGGGTGAGAAGACCAGCTGAAATGGTGGCTATTTTAGAGAGATTTTTTTTTCCAAATGTTCTTAATGTATCGCGGAAAATTTGAGAAACTATAGCTCACAGTAACAGTTACGACACTAAATCTGATTTCCCGGAAAGAAACCAAACCATGTTGATAACATTTTTCTTGGCTAGCAGTGCTTATACTCCAGAAATGTAGGGAAAACCCTGTGTTTCAGTAAAGGAGGGCATCTGATCACACTTGTAGGGTGTTAAAGACCACCAGCTACTTTGGACTTCAATTATTATTCCCCTTGAAGACTAGGAGTAATCAGGGCTAAGGAGAGTGTGTTCGATATGTTTGTTAGGCGTACAGGTAGCTGTTGAGGGGAAGGGTGGATGGTTCTTGCGATAGATAAATATGGTTTCGGCTTATTTTGAACATAAGGGTTGCGTACAGCGAAACCCCTATTTAAACTGGTGCAATAGATGTTCTACTGGGCACAGTTGTTCGAAGGCCGATTAGTGCTTAACCCGGGTTTCTTTTTCTTTTGTTTAAAAACTCTTCTTCAGATAATTTTCTCTGTTATTTTTAAGAGCATCCAATTATCAAATTTTTGACAAACTGAATTAAACTGAATTTACTTTTTACGCTTCCACATCTGAATTCAAATTTCCCACTAAGCGTGGGTTTTCTTAACCCAGCTTTGAACAACCCGGCCCAGGTATTGTTAAAAAGCAAAGAGTTGACAACATTTTAGATGTAATCATGAATTTTATTTATTGGGAATTCCACATGTACAGAATTACTGAAATTTACTATAAAATGAAACCGTTACTAGCAAGTGTTCTTAACTTGTGTTGGTATTAAAGACCCAAGACCACTCTTTTGTGGTGAACGCTGGGGCACAATGAATCGGTGTTTGAACACTGGCTCACTTACACTACACCTCCCAATTTGACACGTTTCAAGGGAATCATTAAAGCGTTCAGTGGAATGTATGTGCAGCTTACATCAGTAACTTTTCCAGTAATTTGGTCGAGTGTGTTGGTTTCAATGACTTGAGTGGTGCTACTGTGGGCTGGTTTATAAGTTTTTCCGAATAAATAACATAGAGCTAAAATGTTCTTTTGTCTGATGTTGAAAATATCACAAGTCATGATGAAATGGTGCCGCCAAGCTTCACATCTCGGTAGATTTACTTTGTGGCGCAACATCCACCGAACTACACAACTTGTAGATTTACTTGTTGGCACAATGGCCGCCAAGCTGTACAACTCAGTAGATTTACTTTGTGGCACAACGGACAACGGCTAAACAACCTGGTTTGGTGCATACACCAGGAGTCGCCCAAATTTTCGAATGACAGTGACGAACCATGCTGAAAAATATGAAGCCTTAATCGAAAGTAAAATTTTACTCAGGGGGTTGAACACTTTCGAAGAGTCAGCAAACGCAGAGCGATAGTAGATCTTCAGCAAACTCTTGAAATATGCACGCTTTACGAAAATTCGGCAAAATTTTAAAAGATGAAGGCTTTATGCATAAAGACAGACTAGCATCCTCAGCAAGCTTTGAAAGATGACTGCTTCACGAAGACAGAATAACAGACCTCAGCAAACACGTTTGAAAGATGAAGGCCGAGGACACACGAATCACCACGTGAGTTAGCATGTCAAAGTGAGGCAAAACATAAGCAAGGGCCTCAAAGCGAGGCAAATCTATGTCGACACAAATGCAATCTCAGAAAACCTCGCTTTTTCATTGCACAGAACACCCAACAGAAGTTAGGGGTTGCGTTCGAGGTACGAGAACGCAATAATCCACTCCCAACCCATTGGAATTTCTATTTGCTCATTGTCAGAGTCTGCCATCATACATTACTGTCCATACTTACTGTATCAGTTTTCTTTATCATCTCACTGCTATACTGATGGGGAATGTGGTTGGTACACTCACTGGCCAGATATCCAAGACACAGAATGTTGTTGACTATGATTCTCTCCACAAACTTGACATAGTTATCTCCCTGCTTAGCATTATCAAGGGCAGATGGGAGACAATTTCCGTTCTCCATTTCCAGCAATCCAGACTGTGGTGTTTCGGTGCTTAACCTTGTACCAGGCACCCTATTCGCGGTTGACATTGCAGTGACATGATAGCAATCAGTGTTTTGATGGTCTTCCGTCATCCAGTAGACCTCCTGGGTGTAATCCAGGTTGTCAAGGACCATCTTGCGCCCAAAGTCTGGGGTGTGGCACTTGGACTTGTTTGATTTCTCTGAGGGCTGATCTTCATTTTCTGCGGATGGATGGTCATGCACACTGGCCATATACTCGCTTTGCTTGGCAACTACTTCACAGAGAGGCTTGTCATGGTCCTTGTCACATTCATCCAGCTTCACAGGTAGGTATGGCTAGTTGTAATCCTCAGAGTGCTCAGCCTTGCTAATAAATCCTGTTGAACACAATGTATACTATCGCTTGCTATCACATAGATAGTTTTTACCCAAACCACATGAGCAGAAGAAAAAATATCCTTTATAGTGTGGCCCTACTGTTTAAAAAACAAAAATTGAGATCGAAACTTTCACCAATGAACACTGTCAATTGGTGAAAGCTTGGATCTATTTATCCATTTGTTAACAAGAAGTTTAACGCCCTCAAAGGAATGATAGTTTTATTTTTAATCATGCTGAAGGACAACACTTATGATGAGATTACATAGACAGACCTTGCAGATAATCTGTTTTGTACTCATTGCATATAGTTGTAATACATAGCAATTAAGTTTAACGCGATAAGGCCTGGACAGAAATATTTCTTTAATTAGGTAAATATTTTAGCAAAAAAATTAAAAAACTACCGTAAAATTTCTAAAATAAGCCCCTCCAAATATGTCCTCCTCGTAATGCAAAAAACCCTCTGTTAAATCGCCCCGGCTTGTATTTGGAAATTGCCCTCAAATACAAACTAAAATAAAGCAAAAGCGGTCAATTTCCTTTTAACTATAAGGCTAGTCCAATCGATTTTGAAACACAAATTTCTTCTCCGAATATAAGCCCCTCCAAAAATAAGCCCCTCAAAAAGGGCCTTTGAAAAATATAAGCCTCGGGGCTTATTTTCGGAATTTTACGGTATGTTGATTATGCATGTCGTAAGAATACAGCTAGTCCTGATCCATACATGATAAATAAATTTAAAAGTGGTGATAGACGCTTTGCATAATTCCGACTTCCGGTTCCCAGTTTGAATGAAAACGAGGCTTAAGATGTATACCCTTGCGAAATAACTTTTGGAATTCCTAGGAATTCCTAGCAAAAAAATCCTAGGAATTCCTAAGAATTCCTAGGAATCATAGGTGTGAATTTTCACGGTAAATTCGGACTTGGAATTCCTAGGAATTCCTAGGAATTCCCAGTCAGTTTAAAAAGTTCTGGTTCTAAATTCCTAGAAATTCCCGGAAATTCCAAATGGAAATGAAACTAGACTTGGAATTCCTAGGAATTCCAACCTACAAGATTTTAAAGAACAAAAAATTCTTAGAATTTCCCAGAAATTCCTAGTAATTCCTAGGAATTCTAGGAGTTTACAGGTTTAACATCATGTCATCAATCAACATCCAATGCCAGGATAGTAAAGTATACGCAAATTTAATGATTAATTACCAACTGGAGAAAACATGGAAATTGCATTTAAACAAGTTTATGATAATAATGTTCAAAATCACATCTATCTTATGGTACATGTTTTGTTTTTTAAAAAATTGAATAAAACAATTAAAGTCCTGAGATATAAATTGTTCTTGAGTCATTATTGAAAACTTGTGGGAGACATTTGTAACTGGAATAATACAGCAAAAGAGTCTTGATTTAATTAATTTCACAGCAGAAACATATATGTAAAAAAAGAAAAAGTCAGGCCAACTTGCTTCCAGCAAGCTTATCTGCTAAGCCCTTATTAAGCCGCTCTTTTAATTCAGGTCTCAAACTGAGAACAAAATAATGAACTGGAAACTAAAATACTTGTAGTACATGGCGTTTAAACATACTTGTCCATGACTACGGTAGAACCCCGGCGGTGACTCGAACTCTAAAGGGAAACGAAAAAATAGTTCGATTTTAAGTGGGGAATTCGAGTTATCGGGGTAAATTTCAGTGAAATCGTGATCAAGAGAAAGCAAATTTAGTTCGACTTAGCGGGGAATTCGAGTTATCCGAGTTTGAGTTATCGAGGTTCTACTGTATTAAATCCGCCAGAATCTGATCGAGTATTAGCTTTTTCACGTAGAATTCCATCAACCATTTGCAACAACGACTACAGTTATGTCTCCAGTAAACAAAAAGGAACCAATAAATGGTTTTCCATGCTATCTTGAAGTTTCGTGTTCATATATCGGAACGATCTATAATTTCACTTTGTGATGTCCAGCTTCATTATTCGAGTACGTGGTTACCATCAGAAGACACATTACGAAGCAGGAACGTACCTTTACCTTTCACAATCCAGCTGACTTATCGTTCTGGGACATGACTGGAAGCACGTTTCATGTGTCAACAACAAAATAAATGAACAATCCGCGTTTAAAATAACGTCAGTTTTGGATGCAAAATAGTTGTGCTCTTGCTAATGAAAGTCCGCGTGAATTTGAACTCACCAAACGGAACTTCATTTCACACTTTTCCATTGGTTCAAAAGGCGCACGTGATGACGCAGTTCACTTAGTGGGGAGACTGGTAACCAGTATAGCTCAAACATGGCGGATGATTTTGCTCGATGATGATCAAGTTGAAAAAGCGGTCGTTTTCAGAGCTAAATAAAATGTTCCAAAGCTTTTGAGGTATAAGCAGCGGGAGGAAAATTTCGTATTGTTTTTTCAAGAAGCGATGACCTTTTATTAGGCAAAGCCGCGATGAAAAACGTGTTGTGGACATGTTTGGAAAGCTCAGGTACGAGAAGTGGCACTTTGAATAAGCTTTCAGTTAATCGTGCTTATTGTTGATAATTTTTTTTAAGGATTTAAGTCGCAATAAATGTTGTATATAGATGCTGGTTAATGTCAAGAAATCCTTGTTGTTATAGGCAATTAAAGAAATGATTATTAAAATTTTTTACGCTTTTTATTACCTTTGAACAGTTATCGTTTTTCCTAAAAATTAAGCCAGTGTTTCCAAGTTAACAATGACTTGGAATTATTGAGAATTTCTAGGAATTCCCACAAATTCTCATTGGTGTTTTAGCAATTCCCAATAATTCCCATAAGTTCCAAAGACAGTATCCTTCAAACTTGGAATTATTGGGAATTCCTAGGAATTCCCAAAAATTCCCACTGGTGTTTTAACCCATTCCCAAGTATTCACAAATATTCCAAGGTTTTTTATCTTTGCTCATTTGCATGTCTTGGAATAAATTGGAATTCCTAGGAATTCCCAGAACTCTGGGAATTCATTTCGCAAGGGTTAAGTGTTTTAAGATGGAGGAAGGCACGAAGAAACAAAGTCAAGGAAAAGAGTGCTCATATTCTGGTTGCTCCAATAGAATGTACGTTGCAAAAAGGAAAAAAACACGCTTTAGATATTTTACATTTCCAAAGAATGAAAAGGTTTGTTGAATTTGGGAAAACCGTGTGGCGAGAAAGTCGGGGAACGACGGTTTCTGTATAACCAAGGCAACTGTGGTTTGCAACATCCATTTTTGAACAGATGACATATTGCGTGTTCCAGGGGGGAGACGGTTAACTTTAAGGAAAGGAGCAGTCCCATTAAAATGAATAAACGAAAAGAAAAGAAAAGTTCCACAACAACGAAAAACATCACTAAATGTAAACAAGTCACGGCTTAAAAGCTGGAACCAGGATCACTCAGTCAAAAAATTGTCAACGATGCCAGAGATATTACAGGTGGGAAATGTGAACGTTGATTCACTTCGTATTTTAGCGTCAAAAGCTCTGTGTATACTCAATAATGAGTTAGCTGAGAAACTTAAAGTTCTAATAGTAATAAGGACAAAAGTCCAATTTTTTCTGTGAATAATCTGGCCGCTGATGAAAAATGTAGGCATTATACTGGTTTCCCCAACTATGCAGTGTTTATCGCAGTGTTTGTTAAAACCTGGTATGAATGGTGAGAATGTCAAGCTTGTGTGAGCTCCCAATGCTCACGCAGTTCGTAGATGTAAGCGACGGCTCAGTGGCAGAGAGCAGTTTCTCTTAACTCTGATGAGGTTACGGAGAGACTTCTACATGGAACATCTGGGGTGGTTGTTTAGGATTGACAAAAGTACAGTCAGCCGAATATTTGTCAGTTGGGTGAAGTTTATTTACCTTCGTGTGTCAGCAATTCCAATATGGCCGACAAGGGAACAAGTCGATCAAACTATGCCCCAAACCTTGAAAGACAGTTTCCCTAAAACACGTGTTATCATAGACTACACTGACTTCTGTGAAGCTCCAACATCACTAGGAACTAAAAGGGAACATGTATTCTGACTATACGGTTAGGAAGACCTTTTATGCCGTTGTAGGAATTACTGCTGCTAGAAGTGTCTCTTGTTTCCCAGCTTTATTATGGGTGTTTATCTGACCGAGAGATAGTGGAAAGAAGTGGTCTTCTTCACCCAAACATGTTTGATGATGGTGATGAAATAATGACGGATGAAGGATTTAACATAAGAGTTGTTACTGACAAAATTGGGGTGAGGCTTAACTTGCCAATTTTTCTTCTATCCAGGAATCAATTTGAAGCTAAGGAAACTGTTATTAACCAGAAAATAGCTGCCAACAGAATACATGTGGAACGTTTTATCAATAAGGTGAAAAAGTTTCGACTTTTAGGCAGAACAATTCCACTGTCTCTGCATGGATCTATTAATCAGTTGTGGACAGTTGCAGCATTGACATTGTTTCACTATCCAATCATCTGCATGAATCGGATTTGGATTTTGTAGAAATCATTCTACGTATATGGCATTGATTCAGTTGGTTAATAATATTGCTTCTGCCATGGATAACAGAGTCGACTGCTGGAGTTTTCGTGGACATTTCAAAAGCTTTTGACACTACTGATCATCATATTTTGCTCAATAAGCTCGATCACTACGGTATTAGTGGGCATTCTTTTAATTGGCTCTCTAGCTATTTGACAAACAGGACGCAGTTTGTCCAGTTTACTTCAGTATGTTCTCAACCGGGGAACCGTTCTCATCCTTATGCTATACATTGGTTTACCCGTATCATTACTATTGTAACATTGCATGGTGCTCAACGTATCCACCCAATTTGAATAGGATTCTCTACCTACAGAAACGCATCGTCAGAATCATTTGTGGAGCTGAACATCTTGCCCGGACTGGACCTCTTTTTCGGACTATTAAATTCCTTGACATTTTTAACATTAATGCGTTCTTTGTTGCATGTTTTATGTACTCACATCATAATAACCTCCTTCCTCGTGCGTTTAACACAACATTTGTTACTAATCGCCAAGTATACACCTATAATACTCGAAATGCTAATAACTACCAACCTTATTTCTGCAGAACAAACATTAAACAGTTCATAATCCTCCATCTATGGAACTCCCTTCCCCATAATCTTACAGAACTGACAAGTTACTCTAGTTTCAAGACTTCATTAACAAAAATACCTCATCGAGAGAGCTATAATTTAAACTCGCCTGACCATGATATGGCAGCTTACATTAAATCATAATCAAGTATGAGGAGCCCAATTTCTACAAGCTATTTAGCTTCCACTGGGCTTCCTCGCCACTCTGTCTATTACAAAAGTTAAGTCACTTAATATTACATTTAATTTTGAACTCTTTTTTATAGCTTTTCCTGTCCTGTAAATTGTGCAATGTTAGTAATAGTATATATATATATATATTTTTCATTTTCTTTCTGTAATGTTTATTCTGTGTGGCAAATGCAAAATAAGTAAATCACTAGTGACCTGAGCACCAAACTGTGGTGGAATCTAAGTGGAGGCGTCAGACTTAAGTGTACCTCTTTTATCTTTCTACAGTAACCAAAATGTAATTATTGCTAAACAATATCAATGTGTTAAGAAAAATATATGCAGGGTTAAAGTTTATAACAGTGAGTTACAGTTCATGGGGTAGTATTATTCTTAAAATGTGTTTCATTCTTAAAATCTGTTTTTGTTTTGTTTTTGGTGACAGTAACATAGCAATTATCCATACAGTATTCTATTATGCAACCTTATTCTAAGGGGTGTTGCTGAAGATAATTTCACACTCTTAATTACCAACTATCTTTAGAAGGATGAAGGAAAAATAATTGTTGTTAACCTTTGTAAGGGCATCTTTCCAGAATTGTTCATTAAGAGTAAAACGTTCAATATAAAGACTTCTACGTGATAAACAACAGTCATTGAACATAGCTGACTGGTTAATGCTGGCTGACATTGAACTTGAAATAGTACGGGTGTTCTTGGTTTAAATGCAAACTATTTCCTAAAGCTTCAAAGTAAAAATTTTTATTGGCCTGTGCCACATCCATGAGGTCACTGTCTCTTTGATCATTCGTGCATTTGGACTCTCCAATACCAACTTTATTGGGGAACAGTAATTTCGCATCAGGTGAGCAGCCTAACCATCTACTAGTAACATTTACCACTAATCCACAGGGCAAAACGTTCACATCCTGTCCAAGTGAAGCAAAACACTCAAGGTATATTCTCCAAAAAACTGACTTGTACATTTTATCATGGTCAAATTTTCTTTGCACAAATGTTGATGGAGTTGAGCCCCCCGAAGCAAAGTTTTCTGCATGCCTTTCTTTCCCTCTCTTCCAACTGTAAACTTCATAAAACTTGGAAGCAGTCGCCCTGTTTTTTTGCTGCTCCATCCAAATAGGAGAATTCGCTTGGTCTCTTGTGTCTCTCTGTAAAGATCAGGAGTCTGTAGCGGATAAATCCAAATCATCAAAGACAAAGGAGTTCCTCATCTTTTAATTGATGTTGACCAATTTCATAGTAAACCGGGACTTCCTCGTGAGGAAAGGAAGGATATTCCTGAATGAAATCAAACGGTTCCTTGACCTATCGTTGGGTCAACCGAGTAATACACTTGAAAATTTTCTCCATAAATCGGTAATTGTTGTGAAAGTGGTGAAAAAGATGGGTATCTACCATACTTTGTTTCCTTATAATCAATTGCAAGAGTATCTTTTTCCTTGCGGAAGGAATTCACAAAAGGGATCATGGGATTAACCTTTGCCAGTTCAATTTGACACGGACTTAATGAATCAAAATTAAGTTGTTTCAGATGTTCTGCTCTGGCAAATTACACGCAACTCCCATGGATTCTGGCTTTTTTTTACTGTGGTGTCCACAACTGAAGATTTAGAGATATTCTGTTGCCGCTTTTGTGGCACTGTCCAGCTAGATGTTGTAAAGTACAGGGTAGAAGCTCAGGGATGCACTTCGATTCTTCCAAAGAACATTTGGCAATGACCTTCATTAGTGCATAAACATGATTACACCAACCTCCTTTGCCAGCTCTACAGGTACAGTAAGCATATTTAACAGCTGAAGATGACTTTTTATTGTAAAGCATAGTTTGTGATTTTCCTTTCTGTAGCTAGCTCCACAAATGGCTCGAACATAAAAAAACGTTATCTTCATGGAAATTGTCATGTAACAGTTGTTCAGTTTTCTTATCCAACTTAGCCGTTTTTCCAGAGTCTTTAAAAACGCCTCTATTTCTCTAAGAGTGAACAAAGGTAATCCATCCAAACCTTTAGTCCAAGGACGCTCCACATCTGAGGAGAAGGTCTTGTAATTTCCTGTTAAAAATGAGTCCCATTATACATTAAATACGTTGGAAAATTGTAAATATTATGAGAAAAGAAAGGTATAAATGAAGTAAAGAACGCCCACGCAGATCTGTTATGTAATTTTCACGGACTAAATTTAGCCTCACATTGAGTATTTAATCAATCAACAACAGTAGAGTGGTTTGTCAGCAAGTTTACACCTTACCTCGTCTAAATTCTTCTTCACTATTGATAGACATGATGGACTTACCTTTGAATGCACGCTGCTTTCCCCAACATTTCAGCCAAAAGTTAAGCTCGTCAATTCTATATGACGCTAAGCTTGCAAAGTTTAGGTTTATCCTAAGAAGTCTACCAGTACTTACAGACCTTCTAGTTGTGTCAGTTATCACAGTACAGCGTGGTCAAAGATACATCCTAAGCCTCGCTTTCGTGCAACCGGAAACCGGAAGTTGGAATTATGCAAAGCATCTATTACAACGTGACAGGCTGCAAAACATGCTAGAATTAAAAATCTTAGTACATACCAGCCAGTTTGAATGATGTGGGATATTAGTGATCAGAAACTGCACTGCAATCATGTATCTCGATTGGTTTCTGAGGCACACAGCAGCAGCCATCCCAACAGCACCAAATCTAGCAGCTTGAGTTACAGTTTTAGCTCTACTTCTTCTATTGATAGCAGCAGCTGAAAAAACGGTGTGTAGCATTGGTGCCCTGTCCTCTACCTCTGAACAGAGTTTCTCCATAATCCAGTCCTTTGTCTGTCTTTCTCAAACAACTAGGATTCTTCTTGGAGCATAAATGTGTACACTCTCGCTCGACCTTTTTTCTCACTGGCTGCATAATTTCTTTTTAATTTTTTTCACTTTTCCAGACAGCATTAGCAATTTACTTGTTGGTGCCCTGAACAAGCGTTTTACCTAAAGACGTAACATCTTCAGGAAGATTTTTTCTTTCCTCCTTTGATGGCCATTTGGCAATCACAGTAACTTCAACTTTCTTCCTTTTTTCTGCCGTACAATCTATCAACTCGTTTTCAATTGTCGCAGTCGATTGTAGTTCATACACAAGCGCTGTTACTTGGGATTTGTTCTTGCTAACGTTTTGATTTGCAACTTTCCTAAGTTCTCTTTTGAGGTCTTCCAGGTGAGTGTTAACGGTTCTATGCCTCTTCGGTCTATTGATGCAGTTTCTGCAGCCATGTTTTGTCCCCTTCTCTAAGATAACCGGGTCATATTTTTCTTTGATGACACAGAAACAGAAATTGCAGCTGCTCAAGGCTTGTGATTTACTCGATTGAACTGGTTAATCTGGACGTCTCCAGCTCTTGTAACTGAAGCTGAATGAACAGCAGACGACTGCAGAGGAAAACTATCAGGCTTCACGGTTCTTGCCCTTTTTGCTGATGAAACCATGTCGCTCCCTAATGACTCTTCTCCTTTTCTCTTTGATTTGTCACAGATACTTTTTAACACAGATTCTACTTAAACTATTTGTCCACAACGTTTTTTTTAGTTTCACAACACACTGTCTGCATATGTACTTGCTGTCAAGGTGCGAGATCTCGAGGCTTTCGATTTCGGCAGGCGAGTCAAAATTCTTCTCACATCTTTCCAAGTTTACCCATTTGTAACTCTTTTCTACGTCACGCAAATATAGACAGCTGTAAACTAACGATTTGGACATAAGTTATTCATGATCAGGTATTCACATGCAAATATCGAAGATAAATCAATTTCAAAGCATTCAGATGCAAATATGCAAATCGAACTGGACATAATCACAAAGTGTGTAATAAACTAGCAGCTTTCTAGCCAATCAAAGATGCTCACATATGTCCTTGCGACTCTGCAGGATTCGAAAATGATATTGTTCTCTAATTGGCAGATGCCATAAACAAGGTTTAAAGTGTCTGCATGCGGCTACCTCAAAAATTAGAGATCCCTTTTCATACACACTCATAATAGACCTCTTTAGCTTGTATGTTTTGTTTTCCCAATACAGGTCATGTGATAATACTCCTCATATCTTTTTTTTTCAAATTTTGTCTTATTCATGTGTTTATGAACTCATAATTTATAAAAGACAAAGGGTCAACACAACTTACCAGCTAAAGAGGTTTATTACAATCGCAAGTGTTATGTTTTCTTTTTTTTAGAATTACTGAATTTGTTTGTGTTTATTTGAAACGTTTCCCAGCAGAATATTCTTATTCAGAAAAAATAACCTCAGGTACTCTTAACTCGAGAAACTGTGATTATTTAAAAAAAGGCATTCTCTTACAGCTAAGTTTGTCCCCTATTTGAAGATGAGGCAAATCTTCACACCCAAAAGTTTATAGGACTAAGGTGAACATAAGTTAGTCTCTCCCACATCCGTCTACAACAGCAGCTATAGTTGCGGTTACACATACCTTCTGTTCGAGGTTTTCCAGTGGATAATTGGCTTGGGTTGGGATCGGCTTGGGTTTCCGGTTAGGTGATATTTTCCGGTTACACTGCAAATAATTACCCAAGGTCAACTTTTGACCTGGTAGTGTTTGGCGGGAAATTTAATGCATCATGGACATAGCAAACCGCGAAACGTATGGTCTCCTTGCAGTCGTTCTTCTGCTTCTTATACGGCAATATCTGGTTGATTTAGCGATCCAAAACTTCATTCTAAGACGAATGCATAGAAGGCGTCTGCGAGTACAATTTCTACAATCACTCCAGATGCTGTATTTGTTCTACAGAAACCGTCGTCTGCAAGTTGCTCGCAGGCCAAGACATGCTTGGATATTTCCTTGTCCCCAGAACTGGTTCCAGGAACTTTTAAACAACAGAGTTCTCGATCACCGGTGGAAGGAAAATTTGCGAGTGTCTCGGGTTACTTTTGAGTATATCTGTAGGCTGGTAGGGCCAGCAATAGTGCGACAAAACACTAGAATGCGTGACGCTGTTCCGGTTGAAAAGCGAGTGGCTGTGAGCTTGTGGCGCTTAGTGACTGGTGAGTGCTATCGCTCATGTGGACTGATGATCGGAATGTTGTTGCTGCGATTGACAGAAGTCACATTCCTATAAAAGCACCAAAAGAGAATCATGAGAAGTACTTTAACCAGAAACATTTTTACAGTTATTTAGTGCAAGGAATTGTTGACTCCTCGGGACTCTTTTTATCTGTTGCCACTGGGTTTCCCGGGAGTCTGCATGATTCTCGAATGCTCCCCCTTGTGGTGGGAGACTCAGCGTACCCATTGAAGACCTGGCTTCTACCTGTGATCAAAGATAATGGCGCACTAAACCGAGATCAGAAAAAGTTTCATAAAGAACTCTCTAAAGCACGAATAGTATCTGAGTATGCGTTTGGCTTGTTAAAGGGTAGACGGTGAGCACTACTCAAGTGCTTGGACGAGGATCATTGGAGACCCCCACACACGATCATAACATGCTGTTTACTTCACAACATTTGCATTATTCGAGGGGACAAATTCGATGGAGATGTTGACGATGATAGTGATGATGACAATGGAGTTCCCAGCCAGGCTGCAAGCGATGTTCGACTGGCTGTAATTGAATTTGTAGCAAATCAATAATTTGGTTTCTTTTTCTGTAATGCCTTCGGTTCCGTAAATTAGGTATGTACACTAGTGTAAGGCCTTCCAAAGTAAACACTTGATAAACATTCGCCGGAAAAAACTGCTTGGACAGGAGCCCTTTTTTAGACTTTGTTTCTGTTGTTTGTCTTTTAGAATTTCCACTCGAAGAATAAACACGCTTTGGACATTTTAAATACTTCCTTTGATTACGCTTTACTCCCCATTTAACCACAACGTTTGACTATAAAACTCTATTATTATTAAAAGTTATATTTCTGAATTTACAGGTTTAATAATAATCATACAAGCTTTCAACTTTTTCGTGAATATTCAGTACTATAACTGACGCAAAACTGTAACATGGCCATACCTAATGGCAGCAATTAAAAATGATGTGAGTCAGTATAATGTCACATGAAATTTCCTTGTAAAACTTAAATCTATCAATAAAAAAACGTAAACATTCCTCTGTCGTATTGTGTATAAAATGGTTTAAAATTCACGCTCAGTGCCTTTGTTTATACCTATATCCTGCATTTTATCTATAAAACTGAAAACTATAACTTGAGCAATTGCTTTTGTAGTTTTGTATACCGTTAAGAAAACGTTTATTTATTTCTTCGAAGAGAAAATCGGCTGATGGCTCCGAACATCCAGGCATTGGACTACAAGATCGCGGAGCCCGCTCAGGAACGTACTGTAAAGGTATTCTTGGGGTTCCAGTTAAATAATAAGGATACGGAGGGTACGCTGGTTGTGGTTGTGGTTGTGGATTTCTCTGTTGCTCTCGACCTCTCTGAAATAAATAACCGTTATACAATGGCGCATCTTGATTACCATCTTCTGGTCTAAAGTTACTGTCAAAAACCAAAAAAAAACAATTACAAAACCATGCCGCACTAAAGGAACTCGGATAATTAGGGTATTTGGAGCAAAGACATGTAAAATATACTCACTGTGAACCTTGAAAGTTCGCCATGCTTGTTGCCGCGTGTCTTGAATTAGGTACGCGACAGGGTATCTGCCGCGAATTCAGCGCAGCATGTACTGCGGTTTCCGTTATTTACAATTTTCTTCCACCCGATTGGTTGAACTACTCTTGTGGTTAGATAAACCATAGATAAACCATACGACTTGGCTCCGGGAGTGTCATGGGTTATTCTTTTGTTCTCTTTGATGTATCCCTAGTGATTTCCCGTGGGTACTTTCTCTGTTTTTTTATACGTCACACACAAAACATGTACTCCCCTTGGGCAAAGTCCTACTTTCCCGTGGGCAAAAGCTCTAGTGGAACTGCAACTTATGTTCTTTTTGCGTATCATAGTCCTGAAAGTTGACAGAGACTTGATCGCCCTTTCTTTTTATTTAGTTTCATCCACAGCGATGACCCCAAGTATCTGATGGAGTGTTTCCCATTCGTGACTGTATTGTAATGGGGCAGCCCAAAATCGGAGTTTCTTAAGTTAATCTTCTATCCCTGTCACAGTGAACTTGGAATAGATCTGTTATCTACTTTGGCGTTATCCCATTTTTCACTTTAAACCTTAAGATAAGTATATTTTGTAGCCTTCTATTATATAATGTAGTTAACTTAGCTTTCTGAGGTAGTGTATGGTATGTATTCGAAGTATTATCAAACACTGCCCTTAAAGGCCTTCTTGTAGTCTTTCTAGTTTTCATCATTCAGATGCGCGAGAAAAGTGCCACACTAAGTGGCAATATATCAGATGGGGTATTATAGCTGATTTGTACAGTTGCAATTTTGCACAGGATGGTGTAAGGTTTTTCAATATATTCAAAATCCCAGCTTGCTTACTAACCCTACTACATATGTCTCTTATGTGAAGAATAAAGTTTAATTTCTCATCAAGATTTACACCCAGTATTTTAAATGTTCGGGATTGCTCTATATGTTCTCCTCCTAAAGTAATGTTAATTATTCTATCAGTATCCCCATGCCCTAACATCAAGCTTTGAAATTTATCACAGTTCACTTACAGTAGATTATCCGCATACCATCTTGTCATCCTTTCTCTATCTTCTAGAAGTTTGTTTTCCACTCCCTTACTCGAGTCACCAGCCACGTAGATTTGATAATCTCAGCGTACATGGAGATACTTGCCTCCATGACTTGCATGGGTAGATCATTTTGGAAGGTATTCCACATAACTGGACCGAAAGTCGAACGCTGAGGACATCCCTTCAATACGGTCTTCCAGTCACTGGTTACTGAACCCATTCTAACTGTTATCTTGTTGATCAAAGTACGATCGTATAATGCCTTTCGGACCGTTGGACAATCGACACAATTTTTAACTTTGGTTAGCAAACTGAAGACTGCGTGTACTTCTAGTGAAACACGTGTAAGAACTGAACTGAAACCTAATATATAAAACGATTAAAGTGTCAATCAAATTGTTTGCAATCATTGTCAATCATCAATGTTTTGTCACAGTAACATTTTCTCCATCCCGATGAAGGACTATATTTCTTCATTCTTTTACTGGTCAAAGCCTTTGGCTGGCTGTATCACTGCAATCTTTGTAATTGGTCTAATGAGTACTCACCAGAAGGAGTCTTTACCTTGACGTTTCTTACTCTCCCGTCCTGTCTGGGATGCACTTCTACTATTCTTCCGATGATCCATTTGACTCTCACTGTATTTGGCTCAGCTACCATAACAAAGTCATCTATTTGAACGTTGCGTCTTCTTGTGTTCCACTTCTTACGTGGTACTAATAAAGGAAATACGTCTCTGGTCCAGCGTCTCCAAAAGGAATCTACAATCTTCTAGACGTATTCAACTCTCTTCCTGGGGTTCCTTGTCTCACGAAAGGGTCCTTGGGGAACTTGTGGTGACGCTCTGTCCAACAGCATATCATTAGGGCATAGATAAGCTCCATCATCCAGATCATTTAGGACTCGACCAACTGGACGTTGGTTGACTAAATTAGTGATTTCCAACATGCATGTGTACAATTCAAATGGCGTGAGGATGTGATTTCCCATTGTCTTTTTAAGACCAATCTTGCAGCTTTTCACCAGTGCTTCAGCACAACCATTCTGGTGTGGGGCTGCCGGGATTGTGAATCTCCATTCCATGCCTTTTGTCGTGTTACATTTAAGCTTTTACCAAGGTAAAAATTTACTAAGGTCAAGTTACTTAACCTTGGTACATTCGTCCAGTGTTTACACTAGCTCAAATAACTCAAGTTGATCTGTCAACACTCCCGCTATCTGCATTATCTACGTCATGAAATCGAACTGGCGGGAAGTTCAAGAAGTAAAGTGGTCGCTTTCATGGCCATTGCTTTTTATTTCTCAATTCAAGAGCCGCAAACAGAAACGTCAAGATTTCGTAAGATGTTGATGTTACAACACCTCAAGTGGTCGAGGTGAAAACGGATGGTTTTACTCTAAATTGCTTTAAAAAATACCAGATGAGCTAGACGTGCGTGGGCATGGCCGCGAAATCATTTCTGGTTTGCGAGCCTTTTGCAAGGAGATTTCGTGGAAGATTGGTGGAAAGAAAATTTCAGGATATCAAGGCATACGTTTGAGTACATTGTTCGAGTGGTTGGCCCAGATTTGACGAAGAGAGGCACGAGATTGTGCCAATGTATCCATGTAAACAAGCGAGTGTTGGTAGCGTTATGGCGCCTAGCTGCTGAAGACATGTTTTGATCGAGTGAGCTGCAATTTGGCATTGGAAGGTGTAACACGATAACACGATTTTTGTGAAGCAATTGCCAAACGGGCCACAGAATTTATTAAATCTCCAGCGACTGAGCAAAAGGTGCTACAAAGCATTCGCTTGTTCACCAACAAGTCCCCGTTCCTGCAAGTGGTAAGAGCAATTGAAGGTACTCATATGGCATTTAAAACAGTGCCTGTCAACGAACGGATTGAATACTTCAATCGAAAGCAAGATTATTCTATCGTGATCCAAGGAGTTGCTGATGTGTCTTTTAAATTTCTTGATTTGGGAGTGGGCTACCCCGGTAGCATTCACGATGCCCCTATTGCTTGAAACATGTTCTCGCCTCATCTCTCGTGCAGTTGCTTTGCAATTTCTTGATCGCTTGAGACCTGTTGTCGGGCAGAAGCTTTGGGTCTGCTTTCCACAGGTATGCAATCACCCATTGATTTCCCATTTTCTCGCACAAGCTCTGAATTATTCTTGTTTCTTCTCGCTCTAACCGAGTTAACTTGTCTGCTGAACAAATACATGGCTTCACGGCTACGCCCATGGCTTCCGTGGTCCAAAAATTGGAGAGGTCAACTGGAGTGCTCTAACTGACCAGAAGGACACTACTGGCCTGCTGAATCTTTCCTGACATGGCCCCGAAGACTACTCATCCGAGAAGTGAGCTTCTGGCTACAAGATGTCCCGATTGCTTCGTCTCATTAGTGTGCAGGCGTGCATGGTCTATTCCAATAAGAAGATCTACTGGTCCTGTACCCCGGTGAATCTTTTCCCCTGTCAGTCGTGCAAGTTCTGTAACATCTGTTCTTGTGATTGGCGCTACATCATCGCTGGTTGTGCGATTTCCCGAGGCCTTTATGAGGAAACCTCTTTTGTTGCTTGGTGACATTACTTGCACTTTGAACTCCTTTGTCTTCATTTCTTGCTCTTCACCACCAACTTTTCGTTATCATAATGGAAACACTTCCCTTCCAAACCAGGGGCTCTCTGCGGTTTCCATATGGATCAAGCTAATCTGCGCTCCTAAGTCGAGAAGTATATTCCCATGCTTGTAAAGTCCTTCTTTTCCACATATGTCTGTAATGATAACAGGGAGCAGGGCATCCTGATTGTCGGTAACTGAAGATATGCTCACCCGTAGGTCTGTGCTCTTACGTAGCAATGGATGATGGTACCATGAACATTGAACACCATTCTCCTTTTCTGTACATTGTTTTCTTCGACTACAGTTTGAAATCCTATGATCCCTTCCCGCTTATTTGAGGCAGCTAAAACAGGCGTGGTTGTCCCTCATGGCTTTGAGGTGGTCGTCGGCATTTAGGGCTGCGAATTTCTGACTCTGATCTGGCCAATGAGTTGGACTCTTGCACAACCAACACTTGTTATGGGGAGCTTTATTCCTGTCATCGTTTACTTTGTTTACGTTGTGGACTGAAAAGGATCCATTGCTAGTCCTGAGGGGCACGGTTGCTCGCATGCGCGACTTCATTTCTACTGTCAGCCATGTCATCAGCTGGTTAAGCGTAGTGGGCTGTTTTGTCTTCTCCAGATCATGTGACCATACCTTTCTGTCGTCAGCACACATCTTTTGTTCAATTAAAGATAACATATGGCTGTTATCCAAATCACTTGGCAGTCCGATCTCTTTCAGTGTGCTGTAGCAGCGCTTTATGAGGTGAACCAAGTCACAAAATCGGGCGTCTTCACCATCGCGGAGTGATTTAAATTTCACGATATCTTACATGACTGTGTCCGAGACGAATCTTGCGTCACCGTATATGGAGTCTAGATACTCCCATGCTGGGTCGTAATCTGACCCGATTCCTTTAATCAATTCCAGTGGCTTGCTGTGAAGACACGTTCGGAGAAACGTGCTTGCGTTCTGTTTACTGTATCGTGATTCAATGGCGTGTTTAAAATCGGCCCTGAAAATCGCGTACTCCCTCACATCTCCACAGAACTTCGGCATTTTCGGCTTTTCCATTTTAAAACCACATGCTCCACTTGGAATAGCATCATCATTTGCACTGTTTTCAATAACCGAACCATTGTTCAGGGAGGGGTTAATGCTGTTTTGTCCACTCAACCGCATTCCGGATATACCACTGTGGTTGAGGGACTTGCCATTGCCCTCGTGTGCAGACATAACTGAGTTACTATTTAAAACTACATCAACACTTTCGTTACTTTTCTTTCCTGTGGCTATGCATTGATCAATATACTCCTTTGTATGAATTTCTAATCTAAGAAACATCTCTAGGGTCTCTTCAAGCCATTCTTCTTCCTTCGCAAGTTCCTCATCAGTTTCGATCAGCTGAGTAACATCTTCATGCTTCACGATGAGCTTTGCTCGGATGCTGGATGCTTACTTTCTATCATGCTGCGAAGTGATTTTCCAGCCCTAGTCAGTGACGCTTTGGCAGCACAGCTAGTGACCTTTGCCTTTGGTAATTCTGCCATGATGTCAAACTCCTTGGGACCTCAGGTTAGCCAAGAAATCGAATGAAATGCAGCGTTGGACAATCGACACAATATGGATGTTAACGCCGGGAAACCATCAATCGTATAATCAACAATACAAGTTTATTTGGAGGAATTATTCGGATCGAATAATTCCTCCAAATAAACTTGTGTTGTTGATTATACGATTGATGGTTTCCCGGCCTTAACAAGTTGCTGAAGGAGCGGCATAATATGACAGTGTTTAGGTGCGCAGAAGGTCAATCACGCACTGGCATTCGTGACACATTGGAGTTTTTACATGTGATGGTCGGGAACTCCATAGAGGAGACTGTTTCTATAGTCTAACCTACTGGTTATAAATGCATGAATCAGTTTCTCGGTACATTCACTGTCAGGTATTTCCGTATGTGTCGGATATTATAGAAATAAAAGAATGCACTACCACAGGGCTTTGTTATATTGGTTGCCTTATCCATGTGCAAGTCGAACTAGGAGCCCAGATTTTTTGCTGAGTATACGGGAATTGCATAAATGTTGCCAACTGTAATACTGCTAACAGACACTTTAGATAGCTGCTTGCTCGTGCCGATCACCAAAAACTCAGTCTTATCATCATCCAACATCAACTTATCATTAATTATCCATGAACGACCATCAGCGATGGATTTCTCCATAACATTTATCGCTTCGGCTTCACACGTAATCTTTACTGCGTGAAATGACAAGCATAATTGAGTATCTTCTGTGTACAAGTGTGCAGAGGGCAGGAAGTATTTAATAATAATGAAAAGTTGGCCAGCATAGATAGTAAAAAGCAGGGGACCAAGGCATGAACCCTAAGGCCCCCCACATTCTCGGCCAAACGTTTTGGAAAGAGCACCATTAATTGTAACTTGTTGCGATCGACCTCTCAGATAGGATCAAAACCATTGAGGAGCTGACCCACGTAGGCCGAGCAGTGACTGAAGTCTATGAATAAGAATGTCATAGTCCACAGTAACAAAGGCGGCGCTGAGATCCAAAAGAACTAGGAGTGTCACATGACCATTATCCATATTCATAAGAATATCATTCTTGACTTTCAGTAATGCCGTCTCAGTGGAAAGATGCTCACGGTACACACTCTGCATTTCTGGGAACAAGCCATTGGTCAGTACGTGGGTCTAAAACTGGGTAGCAACCACTTTCTCTGTAAGCTTAGAAGTTAACTGTAAGTTGCTAATTGGGCAGAAACTATTGTTTACCAGTTCGAGTCCAGGTTTGTTAAGCAATCGATGCATCAAGGCGTTTTTTCCACTCATCAGCAAAGCGAACAGTCTTAAGTGATAAATTAGTCATCTTTGTGATGACAGGGAGTCGATGGTCCAGATGTATAGACAGTATAGAAGATGGACGTGGATCAAGGTCACATGATTTCTTACAGGCTAATGCTAAATTCTTAACATCTTCAGTGAGCAGTGTTCTTGTTGCTCTTTAGTTTGCTGCAGCATGACCTGCATCAAATCCTGATGTTGCTTTTTGGAATGCCCCTCCTTCTTACTCTCATCCTCTAGTCGCTGCCTCTGTAGCTGCATTTCTTTCACTTTCCATTTCTGCGTGAGGTCGTTTTTGTCTCGCAAATATGCCACAGTCACCTCCACTTCTTCGACGTTTTGTTCTTTTCTGCAGTTTCATTCTCCACCTCATCTTTCCTTTGTCTTTTCTGTGTCCCGCCTATGTTCTCTACAGCTCTGTTTCTCATTTCCGTTGTTTTGGGACTATCGACCCCTTTTTGCATTTTTGTGCTTTCTTCAACCTCAGCTTCTTTTTCTTCTATCTCCTCAAGTGCTTTTTCAACGTCACTTAAATCTCTATCTATTCCAGTTGCCTTTTCTTCATCTAGGATTTTTGCTCTAAATTTGTCGCTCAAAAGCGTATATCGTTCTCTGACAGATCACTTCGTCACTCTGGGGATATTGAAGGCTGTTCAGATTGTTCGCTGTTTTATCCCAAATTTGGCCCCTTGCGATATTGCTTCCTTTCTTTGCCTTGAATTATTCAAGAACAAGAATCTCCTGACAAAGACAATTGTCATTTTGTTCAGTCCACTCCATGTTGGTTCTAAAGACAAAAAAAAATGTTAACGCTTATTTCCTTTTTGTTTGTGTTGCATGTTGTTTGTCTTGGTAATCTTGATAAGAAGGTTACATTGAAGTAATTTTAAGATGCAACGACTTTATCTACCGATCTGATGTGTTTTGTCAACTTAGATATCTTCATTTAGGACCTTGTTGACTCATCTTTATCACTACAAAAAAGACTTCTACAATTATTACACAAAGCTGTGCTCGGCAGTTCGGCTCTTACACATTTACATCTTCTGGTGCAGCCCATAGTCACTTGCATTTCACGCTTTAACAACTCATGGCAGCTCTGTGATGCTTTCGAATGGGTCATAAAATGTAGTTCCCAAACTTGACTTGTACTCCACACCCACCCACATTCACTTGAACGTGGGAGAGGATATGATGGCACCAATTCTTTGCCCCAGCAATGTCCAACTTGGTATGAGCATCGCTGTGTGCAGAGGCAAGGCATCATCCTTCCATTTATTCTCCCTTTGGATTAAAGATATCTCTACAAGTGCTGGAATAATCGTAACATAGCGTTTCACAGTAGGTATCTGTTCACAGACCCCTGCAGCGTTGGTGCATCGCTCATAACTTTAACAGAGTTTGTCTTTTCACTATCTTCTTTCCATGGTGTGCAAACAAGGATGTTTGGTCACACCCAGGGAATGCCTAGCGAGCAGTACTTGAGACTTAACTAAACTGAAACGCTAGCAAATATCGTAAACTGACAAGTACCTTTTAAATTATTTCCCAGTGTTTGGTGCAGCCCACAGTAAAGAAAGTTAATCTGATGCAATGCTGCTACTGCGATCACAACATCTGTTTCAACTGTGTATGTACGTACCAATGCTTCGGTTGACAGCATCAGCCGCATGCAATAAAAGCCTCATGTCAGACTCTTCATGCCCACATGAAGAGGAGGGTTGATGATGTCATTTTTTTCATTGTTAAAGAGCACTGGTTCGTCTTTGGTAGTTACTACCTGTCCATGGAAATTTGAATTGTGATAACCGCTGATCCAGGTAATGGAAGAGCTCCACTTTGTTCTTACCCACTGTAAAGAAAGTAATTCTAAGTTTCCAGGAATCCTTTAGACTCTCTGGGAGATATCTGTCTCACACCACAACTACTCTCTTGGCACTCTCAAGCTCCTTGGCTACGTAGTATTGTTCCAGTGGGTTTAAGCATAATGGCTGCCCCTTATAGCAACAGAATATCGATGGAAGGCTTTTACACTTAAACAGTACACAACCTCTTTTGGCAGAATAGCAAATTTGACTTGTTTCCTGATCTTAAGTTTCCATACTGAGACATGATCAAGAAGATAAGGCATCTCTGGTTGTCTTGAGAAAGGAAGCTAAGTCGCCTTGCTAACTTGACATGAGATGTAGAGGTGTGAAACAGGAAACCGTTGATCTTTATTGATGTTATTTTCATCGAATCGTTGGTTATCTCTTCTGAACCTAAGGACTATTAAAGAACTACATCTCGTTTCTCTTGTAACATCGAGTTATTGCTGATTAAGCTTAGTCGTGCAAAACTCCTGAAATTGCTTATTGCTTAGTTCCTTTACAGTTCTCACTGTTTTCACAATTGTGGCATCCATAATGTCCCGCGTATCTAAGAGAAGAAAATTTCTAATCTGGTATAAGGAAGGGTTACCCTTTTCTCTAATTACATTGCAAAAAGATTGGACCTGCTTTGAAAGGAGCTTTGCACTCCTCCTTGCTCTTCGACGCCATCTTGACGAGTAGGCAAACGTGTAAAAAATTACAGTGTTTGTATGAGAATCTAATGTTGAATAATTTCCGTAAAACGGCTGTTCTGAAAAAAATATCAATTGTAAACTAAAGCTACAAAGCAAAGGATTGTCCTAAAACAATTTGGGGGCGTACCTGTGCTTAGATTTCTCCACAGGCTTGCTTTAGATTTTCCATATATTTGTCTGTAATTTTCCCAGGACTTTCTTACAGACAGATGTATAGAAAATTTTAAAAAGTGGCTCTAGGTCTTCTAATCCTTAGGAGTGAAGCTTTAGTTTACAAATCATATTTTTTTTCAGAACAGCCATTCTATGGAAATTATTCGACATTAGATTCTCATACAATCACTGTAATTTCTCATGCGTTTGCCTACTCGTCAAAATGACGCTGAAAACCGTGACAAGGTCTATTCTAGACATTTCTTGCCCTGGCACCATCCAAAACAGCGTTGGGATCTCCGTGAGGCAAATAACACCACCACTCCTCTAACAGCCTTATTATTTTGCTTATGGGTTTGGTCGATGGATAGTGCGGAAAATGCCCGGTTTGTCTTGTCCCAGACAAAATGGCCTTTCCTGAATTGTGTAGCCACATCTGAAAATTTGGTATTCAGGTATTCCATGTCCTGATTATGTGGATGCGCCGTTATGCGTAGCCTGCGAACTGCAGACGTATTTACGGTTTCTATTGGCAGGTGAAACTAGAAACTAGAGCCGAAAACACCAGATGCGCTCACAGGCTACGTTTGTGCAGCTTAATGCAAAAAACAGAAAGTACTCTTAACATAGTTCTAAGTTTCCCTCTCAGAGAGACCTTACAAATATCAATGTGGTAAGCTCAAAGTGAAGGGTGAGAGAACACTGGTGTAACTAAGGACTAAAGAGCTCTGTCTGCTTGTGCCACTCCACTGTGAACGTTTTTTGTCCTTCTCTTTCAGAGATGCTTTTCAAGTACTTCTTATACACCTTATCCATCAATATGTACAAAGCACAAGTAGTAATCTCCTGGGCGTGTCAGGTGAGTGAAGCTTGTGATGCCTTGCATGAGAAAGGAGTCGTCTGTTCCAGGGGTTGTTATGCCAGCTTGCACTAATTAAATAGCTTGTCCAACCACCACTCTCAATCCTGCGCCCCAATGCCTTGAGATCGCCTCGGCAAGGTCAGTATGCAACCCTCCAAACATCATAGTGATACTTCTTTCTCCACAAGTTAATGAACAGATCTACTGAATCTTCTTAGCCAAAGCTTACTGTGTTTTTAGCATTTCCACATTTTATTATTTGCCTACCGCATGTGTATTAATTTTTCATAACTGAAAATGATCTTAGAAAGGTGAAGTTATCAAACCTTTGAACCGTTTGTCATCACTGCGAAATAAGAAATTAGCAATATATTTGATATTCACATACAACAGCTTTTGAGCGTGCTGAGCCAATATGAAGTACTTCATAGCAGCCAAAATAATCCTCTTATGCCCTATTTCTTGCTGTGGAAACCTTTTTGGCTATCAATTGTCGTGTGAGCATTATTGCTTCTCATATACAATACCCTGACACACTAACATGCACGTTTCGAAACAGACTCAACCAAGGGGGCCAAACTTCTACCTTAAATTATGCAAATTAGGGGGCGGATCCCAGGTGGGTCCATAGCTAAAATTAATAACCTAATGTATCTCTACCTGTGCCAAATTTGATGCTTTCCCCATAAATCCCACAATTCAGCTAAAACTCTGCACCAATCTGCTGGACTATTGCTGAAATTCACAAGTGGCAGTTTTGTCCAGCTGTTGCTAGACGATCTTTATGGTGATCCGAACGTTTCAAAATTCGCTAAACTTAAATTCGTTGACGCTATCTTGAATTCGTTGTCGCTAAATTTAAATTCGTTGTCGCTTAACTTAAATTCGTTGTCGTTATCTTGAATTCGTTGTCGCTAAATTCAAATTCATTGTCGCTAACTTGAAGTCGTTGTCACTAAATTTTGTTTCGTTGTCGCTAAATTTTATTTCGTTTATAATGATGCTCAGATCAGCTAGTCAATTTCTCACATTCCAAATTCTAGTCCCTACTAATCCATCGCACTTCTTTATTTGCTGTTCATCCATATTGAAAGAAAAGTCCTGTTCAGTACTTTTTAACAGAAACAGTTGAAATTTGCTAGGATTTGCCATCAGGCCATTCTTCCTGAACCATTAGTACTACTGTATCGCCTCGCTTAAGTCTAGACTTGCATACAAGGCTGCATGATCACTGTCTGTGCCAGCTGTACTTAAGGTACTTTCAATGTTTGTTTTCCTAACTTAGAAAATATGGAATAGTTCGATCAACAAGGCACAGTGCTGAAGATCTCCAGTACACAATACAAACACGGCTAAGATCTATGGTCGTCCGAACGTTTCAAAATTTGCTAAACTTAAATTCGTTGTCGCTAAATTTAAATTCGTTGTCGCTAAACTTAAATTCGTTGTCGCTATCTTGAATTCGTTGTCGCTAAATGTAAATTCGTTGTCGCTAAATTTAAATTCGTTGTCGCTAAACTTAAATTCGTTGTCGCTAAATTCAAATTCGTTGTCGCTAACATGAAGTCGTTGTCGCTAAATTTTATTTCGTTGTCGCTAACTTGAAGTCGTTGTTGCTAAATTTTATTTCGTTGTCGCTAACTTGAAGTCGTTGTTGCTAAAATTAAACTCGTTGTCACCAACTTCAAGTTGTTGTCGCTAACATTAAATTTTTCGTTGTCGCTAACATGAAGTCGTTGTCGCTAACTATCAAGGCGCTAAACTTAATTCGTTGTCGCTAACTATGAAGTCGTTGTCACTAAAATTAAGTGAACTCGGTATTGCTAACTATACCAAGGCGCCAAAATTTACTAAGGGAGTGGAGAGAAGGGATTTGAAGGTTCCCGTATGAAAGCGAGGAGGCCTAGGAACAAGTCAATTTTTCGTTTTTGGGCTTCCTATGTTTGGGAGCAAGCATGGCGGCCACAAATGTATTTATCGGTTCGATCGAATCATTACTAAATGATATGGAAAGACTCAGTGAAACCCAAAATCCTGATGTCATTGACAGCATGATAAGTCGCCTCCAGTGTGCGAGTGATACCACGAATCAACTGATGCACCGATCAACAAGTAACTATACAGCTTTGTCGTCTTTATACCAGCACTTGTTAGTTTTCCTCGAAAGTTGGCAGAATCGTGCTTGGAGAACAAATCACTATTGTTCTGTGTCCCATACTGTTAATAATCGTGTTGCCCCTGATGAGGAAGAGACACAAGGAAAGGTAGGACGGCCCCAGTTAAATGTGAGTGGAGAACAGATTGAATGCCTACGCAACATTGGCTTTACTTGGGATGCAATATCTGTCATGCTGTGTATCTCAAGGTCAACGCTATGGCGTAGATGTCATCAATTAGGTCTTACCTGTAGTCAACAATATTCCGAAATAAGTGATGAGGAGCTCGATGCAATCATGCGTGATATGGTTGCAGCGTATCCTAACTCAGGTTTGACCTTACTAAGGGGTCACCTCAAAAGACTAGGAATCATTGTCCAACGGGAAAGGGCTCGATTATCCATGATTAGAGTGGATCCTATTAACGTGTGCATGAGGCGAATGAGGGTTATACAACGGCGTTCATATAGTGTTCCTGGCCCAAATGCTTTGTGGCACATTGATGGCCACCACAGCCTAATCAGATGGAGGATTGTAGTACATGGCGGGATTGATGGCTTTTCAAGGCTCATTACTTATCTCCATTGTAGTACAAATAACCAGGCAGATACTGTCTTCACTTTATTTCAAGAAGCCATTGCCAAATATGGAGTTCCATCACGGGTTCGCTCTGACCGTGGAAGAGAAAACATTGATGTGGCCAAATTCATGATTGAAAATCGGGGGCTTAATCGAGGAAGTCACATCACAGGAACGAGTGTACACATTCAAAGGATTGAGAGGCTGTGGAGAGATGTATTTTCTCATGTGTTACAACTATACTATTCTCTCTTTTATTTTCTTGAAGATAATGGACTGCTGGATTGTGAACTAGATACCGACCTATATGCATTGCACTTCGTTTTTGTACCATTAATCAACAAAGCTCTTAAACAGTTTCAAGATGCTTACAACAACCACAGCCTGCGTACAGAACATCATTGGACACCATTAATGATCTGGACCAATGGTATCCTGTCATCAGAACATGCCAGAGAAACAGCTGTGCAAGATTTCTATACCAGCGACAACCAAGATGTCAATATAGAATTCTTTGGAATAGACCCCGATGGCCCAGAATCAAATGAGTTTGACCTATTAGATGTGGAATTCCCACCTACAGAACTAGATGATTTGACTCAGCAACAACTGGATCAAATAGCTCAGATCAATCCTCTTCAGCCAGCTAATAACTATGGCATTGAATTCTATGAGAGAGTCCGAGAAATCATCAGCATACACATGGGTTAGCTCTTGCACTTTAATTGAATGACTTGTGGGACTGCTATCAAAGAAAAAATAGGGGGCAAAATATGGGGATTCAATAGCAAACATGTGCCCTGGGGTTGGGAATTAGATAAGTAATCCTGCTATTTAGTTGACAATTTTTTTTCTTTAAACCTTCTCCAGCCCCTGAGCTTTTCGAATATTTTAAAAGGATTTTATCAAATTCCCACTCTCTGCTTGCATAAAGATGGGATCTATGCTGCTCAACCAGCCTATATACTAAATAAGGCTAAAAAGGATTAGACCTTTAGAAAAGAAGCTGCTTTGAATGTCAACTTTCCAGGGAAAAAACTAAAAATATCCCAGTAAAATACAGAGCATTCCCTTTTAATGACAAACCTTGTCAATTACGCTTACTGCACCTTCATCCCTGATGTCCTCTGGGTTTGCATATGATAATGACCTTGACACATCACCTGAAATGATATACCAGTACAATACTGGCGAAAATACTGGCATGCCCACCCCACACTGAACTATAGAGTGTGCCAACATCTTGCCAAGTATTTTCGGCAGCCTCGAAAAAACATGACTTGCGGAATACACTGGCATTAGTCACCCTGGTGGTCCCTCAAACAGCTTATATTGCTGGGAATCTTCCAGAGCACTAAATACCATAGAATAAAATTGTCTTCTTGGGCCACCTGTATCTACTGCTGACTGCTTCTCAAATGTGATTCGTATTGGGCACCTTACATCAAAATCAGGGTGTTTATAGTAGGCCAGAGCATCTTCAACAGCTGTTTCCTCAGTGACTGTCAGCCTGACTATCTTGCCATTGACTTGCCTCGTAAGATTCTCATGTATTTCCGAGAATGTATTGTTCTCTGAAACATTATAGTGTTGTAAAAAGTCAAAAAATGCATCATCAATTTCTCTACTAGTAAGTGTAGTACTCTTGACTATAAAACATATGATATCATAATTTATGGATATTAGCCAAGAAACAATGAAAATCATCATATATATCATCATCATCTCAATATAGAGGTTTATATTGAACAAGCAGTTCCATTCTGTATATTGGAAATAAAGAATTGAGCACTATGTAACTCTATGGAAGAATCTTACTTACATGGCTTTAATTGGCAGCCAGTGCAAGCACTTCAAAATCAACTTGACATGATCGGCCTTCCTGGCACCAGTCATTGACAATCAGCAGAGTTGCTATACCTGTTCAAATTCTACACCAAGGACCCAGTTGGATCCTGTTTAGGAATAAGATCCTAAAAAAGATCATGAGAACAGGATCCTAATTAGGATCTAATTACATAGGAGTACTTAAGGATCTCACACAGGACTTTATTTCTATGTAAGATCCCATCTTGCCTTCTGTTTCTTGTATGTTCACGTCAACTTGGTAGGCACTTCTTTGTGCTCTTTGTGCTCCCAAAATTTATTCAACTGCCTCATCAAGTGAAGATGATACCTGGGCAACACTAGTTAAAATGGAGTTTTCGACATCTGGAAACATTTCCTTCAGCCTGTCAATCAACCCAACACCTGAAGAACTTGCAGAGCTTGCACTGCAACTAGGTTGTTCAGTACCACTGCTTGAATTTGGGGCAAAAGCTGATTTCATCAAGTCTTCATCTCCAATGACACTTTCATTGTCACTTACATGGATTAACTCAGCTTCCTGCATGATTAAAGCACAGTTTGCATTATGGCATGAACTCCCAGTATTAACTATGGTTAAACAGGGACAAGCTAAAATTGCCTTTGTTGTGTACTTCCTTATTTCTGTGGATGCAAAAATGTAAGATCTACGGACAGGACAGAGAATGTTTTGCCTCTCCAAATAAGGACACCTTTGCATATATAAGCTCAAAATTTTGTAAATATGCTCTTTTGGGGCCAAAGAACAATATTAAATGACTTTTTTTCATTGAATGCGACTTTGAGAAATACGGCCTTGTACTTTGGGGGAGGTGCTATTTTGATCAGCAAAAAATCTGACATTTTCATGAATATGTCCAAGCAGCTTTAATTCAATTCAACAGAATTTTTTTCAATAGTTAGGATAACAATAGAGACAAATGATACGCTTCAAAGTTTGGAAAATCACTTCAAGTTAAATCTTTAAATCATGAAAAGAGCTGCCCTTTCGTATTTCTGTCCTGTCATGCCTACCACAATTCCAAGATTCATTTAGTGCAGGTTATAGAAGACAAAAAATGTAAATTATGTAAACTAAACTTATTGTTGTTTCTAACTTGGTTATTATCATGCATGGTTTCCACTAACCATGAAACGAAGTTTACATGTATATCTTGGGCTGTGCAAAGCCAGTCTGACTTTATTATCATGTACGCTAAATGAAGACTATGAGCAATAAGAAAGCAGTCCATGCGCTATGGGATCAGATAATGTGCTATTTTGTCACACAAATGGCAATGATTCAATGTAGGACTCGCTAGTATGGTATTTAGACTGAAAATGCTAGTAGTAAAAACAGAAATATGAAGCAACTTCTCAACAAACTTCTGTTAACAGATACCTAAGCTTGTAACTTGGTAAAGGTACGATGTGGAACCAATTGATTCTACAGTAAAACATATAGGTCATGCAAACATATCTTACCTCTTTGACAGTAGAAGAAAAATCTTTTGTCATCCTAACATACAATGCTCCATGTTTGTAAATACCTCCCAAAGTACGAGCATTGAACATCTCATCTCCATCTGGAACACGAACTTTTTTGTTAACCACTTTCACAAATTCAAAATCATTTTTATCACATTGTGACAAATCAATATGTGAAACCCTTCGCTCTCTTAACTTTGCAGTGATTCTTTCTCTGATGGCATTCTCTGGATCAACCGTGCTATATCTGACTAGACCATCAAAGACCACCATCTCATCTTTGAATTGGTCAACTTCTGGGACATCTGCTCCTGGGTATTCCAGTGCTACCAATCTTCTAAGCTCTTCTTTTACTTGTACTTGTGGCATTTTGCCCTTGTAAAAACTTCTTTTTGAGCCAGCTCTTTTTCGGTTTAACTTATCTGTCTGAGCATTGAACTGTGGCTGGACAGATGCTACATTGGTAGAGGAATGCATATTTGGATTCACAGTAGATTGACTGGACTGCAAAGATGCAAGGATATTTCTTGCTGATGTGACAGACGATGCAATTGATGTACTAGACTGTGTAGGGCTAAAAAAAACCCTCCTCAGCTCCTCCTGGACAACATCCTCTGCAGACCATAGAAAATGATTTCAGTGTTGAACTTAACTTGGTACAGCATGCTGTCCATTTCTTGTACAACCAGTAATAACAATATTTTAAAAAAGATTGCTTAAACTGTTATGCTACATGATGCAGACATTGCCTAAAATAATGCAAATTGCAAATTTAATACAGGAAAAAGAAAGGGGAGAGGAAGGGAAGCCTAAATGCATCATATGGATGAACTATTCTGCCCAATTACCTATTATTCAACGGCCTCTTATCATCGAGGGTGCTTAAAAGCCCCCCCGCCCCCACCCCTTCCCTGCCCTCATTCCCTTCTCCTTGGTACCCCAGAAGAGCCATGTCATAAACCTGAAAAATGTCAAGCAAATGCTCTCGTAAATTAATTTTTGTCTTATGTATGAGCCTAAATAGTTTGATATATAAACATATGCGAAGCTTCTCTACTTATTCTTTTGATATTCAGCCGATCCCCAATTGTATTTGCCCCCAGTCGCTTCAAGTCGTCATCTGTTAATTCTCCGCGACATATCATGGACAGTGTTACCTAGATAGCACAGAAACAATTTAATTTATGACACTGGACACCAAAAACAAATTCCACTAACAGCAAGTCCAATAATAAATTTGTATTTTGCTGCAAACACTGCAATGACACTGGAGAACAACTTACCTTCTCATTGCGAATGGAATGGACAATATTGTTAGCGATACCATTCGCCTTAAGAATGTTGCATCCCTGGAGAAGAGGGAAAAATGTAAGAAAAAAATGTTTGTTGTAAAATCAAATCAATGTATGTTTATAAAAGAAAGGCTTTCATCATATGAAGTTCATACCTTGTTAACTATGGCCTCGTCCGCCATTTTGGAAAAAGCACGTGGGAAGAACTATCATGCCCTATCCAATCTTGCCCGAAGTACTGCCCAGGCCGCCATGTTTGCTCCCAAACATAGGAAGCCCAAAAACGAAAAATTGACTTGTTCCTAGGCCTCCTCGGATTCATACGGGAACCTTCAAATCCCTTCTCTCCGCTCCCTTAGTAAATGTTAGCGCCTTGGTATAGTTAGCGATACCGAGTTCACTTAATTTTAGCGACAACGACTTCATAGTTAGCGACAACGAATTAAGTTTAGCACCTTGATAGTTCGCGACAACGACTTCATGTTAGCGCAATGAAAAATTTAATGTTAGCGACAACAACTTGAAGTTGGTGACAACGAGTTTAATTTTGGCGACAACGACTTCAAGTTAGCGACAACGAAATAAAATTTAGCAACAACGACTTCAAGTTAGCGACAACGAAATAAAATTTAGCGACAACGACTTCATGTTCACGAATTTGAATTTAGCGACAACAAATTCAAGATAGCGACAACAAATTTAAGTTTAGCGACAACGAATTTAAATTTAGCGACAACGAATTTAAATTTAGCGACAACAAATTGAAGATAGCGATAACGAATTTAAGTTTAGCGACAACGAATTTAAATTTAGCGACAACGAATTTAAGTTTAGCAAATTTTGAAACGTTCGGACGACCATAGATCTTAGCCGTGTTTGTATTGTGTACTGGAGATCTTCAGCACTGTGCCTTGTTGATCGAACTATTCCATATTTTCTAAGTTAGGAAAACAAACATTAAAGTACCTTAAGTACAGCTGGCACAGACAGTGATCATGCAGCCTTGTATGCAAGTCTAGACCACAAGTTAAGGGAGGCGATACAGTAGAACTAATGGTTCAGGAAGAATGGCCTGATGGCAAATCCTAGCAAATTTTAACTGTTTCTGTTAAAAAGTACTGAACAGGACTTTTCTTTCAATATCGATGAACAGCAAATAAAGAAGTGCGATGGATTAGTAGGGACTAGAATTTGGAATGTGAGAAATTGACTAGCTGATCTGAGCATCATTATAAAATAAAATCGCTAAATTCCAAATTCAGCCATCAATGTACAGTTGCAAAGTGACAAACCACAATTGACTGAAAACTGAGCAACACATGAGCTGATAACTAAATTTGGTCACCGTCCAAAGAGAGTTGTGCTACCTTTTCTGATCATTTCCAGTACTTTGTATTTTTCAGATGATTCGTACGATAAGTCAACATTTGCGAAAACCTTTCCCTTATGCTCTTCTTCCCATTCTGGCAGTTGAGTAGACTTTCAAAAAAGTCCCTTATTGGATTTAATATGGCGCGGGATGAAGGACTTTTCATACTTGATTGGCGCCAGTTTTAGCGACCCAAAAACGGGTCACTGCTCTTAGACCAATCAAAGTAACTATTTGGGACCCTTGGGGATAAAGTTGTCACTCACAGGTAATTAAGTGCATTAAAACGTGACTTGTCCATTGCAAAAGTAGATGCTCCCGTGGTGACAGACAGAGGAAGCAATTGAAGCATAATATTTACATAATGTGTCTGCTTTAACTGGACTTGGGAAAAGTCTGACTTTTGAGCTGGCTTCATTGTTTTTGACCATTTTGGCGAGGATTGCAATGCCATCGTCTTGGTGATTGTTCTACTGATTGCTCAAAGATCAGGTCTCAAAACGCAATTCCCATTGCATTGGAGATGATTGCTAATACAGCTAGAGGGTATTTTGAAATCTGAAGAGAAACTAGAGTACTCGCTTCTTATGAAAATTCCTGAAATCCACTTGTAATAAATTCCCACTGGGAGCCCTCACTCCCAAACGCTCCAGGCAAGGATAAGATATGGAAAGAAGCGAGCCCAGAGGCGAAAAGGAGCAGGAGCTAGCAAGGATGGCAACAATGGTCATCGCTGCGGGGAAGAGGGAGGGACGCCAAGCTAACGACTGGCGAACGTTTAACGAAAAGACAATTAAACAGGCCAAAACAGGCCTATTTATACGAAACCTGTGTGAAACAGAGCGCGCAGGAATTTTTATCCTTGGATCCCGAAGGGATTTGGGGCGTTTGTATTGTACGAGATGTCCCCAGTGAGAATAGTAATAAATTCCCACTGGGAACCCTTACTCCCAAACGCCCCAGGCAAGGATAAGATATGGGAAGAAGCGAGCCCTACGGCTGCTGCTCCCGAAAGCTAGTGCAAACTACCACAATAAACCAGAAACACGTAACTCTCCCCAAAACTCAAAGAAAAGGTTTATTATTGACAACTCTTGAAAGTCCTAGCACGATACTAAAAAAAAACAAAAAAAACCGGAGAGACAAGTAAAATAACCTCATGGGAAAACTGGCGTAAAGATCGTAAATTCACCGTGATCGCTATTGAAGGCGGAGTGAGAGGGACTGCAACGTGAGACTTTTCCCCTTCCCGATTGCACCATTGGATAGTATAAAGCGATATCTGAACTGGGTGGAAATCGTAACGAGCGAAATCTTAAGAGAGAGTACCGATCATAAAACACGCAAAAGTGAAAAGTAAATTGGTCACACAGACCCCGATCACACCCAGATACATAACATTTGTCACACTGACGAGAAAACTAAATTCGTCACACAGACGAGAAAACTAAATCTGACACACAGACGAGAAAACTAAGTTTGTAACACAGAGGAGATTACACAATTTGTACACAGACGGGAAAACTGAATTTGTAACACAGACGGGAAAAAACTAAACTTGTCACACAGACTTGTCGCATGGACAGGAAACCAAAGTTGACACACAGACGCGGGAACTAAATTTGTCACAGACGCGAAAACTAACTTGTCACACAAACGGAAAACAAAAGTTGTCACACAGACGCGAAAACTAAGGCTGTCACACAGACGCGAAACCCAAACTTGTAACACAGACGGAAAACTAAACTTGTCACACAGACGCGAAAACTAAATTTGTCACACAGACGCGAAAACTAAATTTGTCACACAGACTTGTCACACAGACGGAAAACAAAATTGGTCACACAGACGCGAAAATTAAATATATCAAACAGACTTGTCGCACAGACGGAAAACTTAAGTTGTTACACAGACGCGAAAACTAAATTTGTCACACAGACGCGAAACCCAAACTTGTCACACAGACGCAAAAACTAAATTTGTCACACAGACGGAAAAACTCAAGTTGTAACACAGACGCAAAAATTAAATATGTCACACAGACTTGCCACACAGACGGAAAACTTAAGTTGTCACACGGACGGAAAACTAAGTTGACACAAAGATGTGAAAACTAAATAGGTAACAGACGCGAAAACTAAACTTGCCACACAGACGGAAAACTAAAGTTGTACACAGACGCGAGAACTAAATTTGCACACAGACGCTAAAACTAAAGTTGTAACACAGACTTGAAAAGAAAATAGTAACACAGACGCGAAAATTGTAAACTTGTACACAGATGTGAAAACTAAACTAGTCGCACAAACGCGAAAACTAAAACTAATAACAGAAGTGAGAACCAAGCTAAAAGACCAACAACGCCTAGCCCGAAAAACGCGCGAAGGAAAACGAATACATGGGCAAGAGAAAACACTAACCACGTTGTCGTTAGCGTTCTGTGCGTTGTTGTCACCAGCAGCATCGGCTGGAGGGTCAACAGCTGCAACAGCCCCATCCGCAGGAACAACAGGGACTAGGTCCGGCATGGAGGACGAAAAACGAAGATAATCTTCGAAGATGGGGCAGCGATGACCGGGCAAGAGAAAAAGAACGCCAAGCTAACGACTTGCGAACGTTTAACGAAAAGACAGTTAAACAGGCCAAAACAGGCCTATTTATACGAAACCTGTGTGAAACAGAACACCCAGGAGACTATGAGCGTGCGGGAATTTTTATCCTTGGATCCCGAAGGGATTTGGGGCGTTTGTACGAGATGGCCCCAGTGAGAATAGTGTTGTTGCATCACTGCATAACAGCACCGCAATCAAACTGTCAGTCGATTAGAAAGAAGATCATGTGCTACAAACAGAGCCCTTTCAATTCCTTGCAGTGATTTTTTTACTCGCCAGTATCAAGATCTGAAGCGCGCATTTCCGTTTCATTGACTTAAAATCTTTGTTTGTGACGACTTTAACACAAAGTACGTAAATTTGCTCTTTTGATGTTGGAGAACGGCACATGGGTTCAATTGTTTTTTTGTAGTGGAAATACTACATTCTGCTAATTAAGTCTGAGACTAGCAAATGCAACCTGAAACCCCAAAGGCCAGTCAAGCCACTCCCCATGTTTGGCAGAAAACTTACATGTAAGCATATGTAAATCCCTCAAATGAGACAAGTCGACCTCTCACGACTTTGTCGCTCGGTCAGCCACTTCACGGCCTAAAAAGGCTCATTCTGCCCGCCAAGAGGTCGACTTGTAGCAAGTCAAGCAGAATGAGCTGTGGTAGTGCATTTGTGACCTGTGGTAAAACTAATTTTAATTACATCCTGCTTTACTGATGCTATTAGCATGTATCTATATATACTTTCCAATTAAAAGAAAAGTAACATGCTGCTGTTACCACCTGCAAAATAGACCAACGCTACATGTGTATACACTGTTAACTGAACAGGTAAGTGGCAAAGTGTAGCAATCAACATTATTATAATGTCGTGTAGTAATGGTAGTGCAATATACATGTATACATATGATCTTATGTGTGCAATAAATACATGAGATGTTTTTGTGTTATTATAAGTAGAAGATGGTGATTAATAAGTAGTTTCTTAGAAATCGATTTTGAGATAAATATTAGCGATAAGAAATCACGACGTTTCGACCTCTCCGAGGTCATTTTCAAGAGTATAAAAGTTCTCTAAATTAGCATAAATAAGTGGTGAATAAATGTGGTGAACGCTAAAATGTGATAAAATATGTAAAAATGTAAAAAGTGCTAAAAATATTTATAAAGTCAAAAAACAATGGAAATAAAACAATGTTAACAAGAACTACTCTAAAGAAATAATTTGGCGCGAATTGAATCGCACTGTTTGTTAAGCGTCGGTTTCAGTTCTTGGATAAAAAACATTTTAACTAGTTTTACTTGCTTTAACCTGTACCTTCAAAATAAACGTTTCCATGGACTTGTGGGGTATTTAAGAGGGGTGCAGTTTTCCACAGACTTACTATTTTCGCTGCCTCTCTCAACACATACTGCAAGTTATTAGGGAAATGAATGGCTTTTTCGGTATCCAGTTACGGATATGATGCTTTCGGTGCTCTTAAATGGCTATTTTATTAAAACACTTCATCGATTTCAAAACTTAAAGAAAATGCTGTCTTTTACTCGAGATGTTGCCTATTGAAAAGTATAACAATACTGTGAAAATGAAATGATCAGCATCTCATTAGCGTGGGACAAAGAAAAATCTGAGTCCCTTACAGGATTCAAACCTATGATCTCCCAAACGCCGGGCAGGGGTTCTACCCACGTGATCTACGAACTCTTTTTACAATATTATTGCTTGTTTTGTACCTGATAGAAGACAGTTTCACTGAATATGCGGGACATTGTTGGGCGGCCCTGAACCACATCCTGCGCTATAACTTTGCAGCCTTCTTTGGTCGGGCGCATTATTCTCTGGCGTCTCATCTGCCTTACCTTGTTAAGAAATAATAAACAAAGCAAAACAACATTCAGCCTATTTTATGTTGCTTTAAAATCAAAAGGGTTTTGTATAAACTTAAGAGGTGAATTATTAAGAGTTATCCCGATGTGAAATCAACAATGTATCAGTGAGTAGTACAATTAAATTGTGAGTGCATTTCTACTGATGTACTTTTAAACCTCCCTCACCTGTTGGGCTTGAATCGAGCTCGAAATTGCACATTTGTTCCTGCAAGAAAAGGTAAAAAAAAGTCACATTCAGCCAACTATCAGGTCTTGTAACCGTTTTTAACTCGTGGGTACGCGCGAGCGTACCACGAGTTATTGCAGGGACTGAGATATGCAAATGAGTCACTCACTCACTCGTAGTAGACGCACTTCGTAATTAATCGGGTCCGAACTCGAGAGTGCGAAGATCTATCGTTTCCAAAGAAGCACGCGCTCGCCGAAGTTCGGTAGCATCAAATTCCTCGGTGCGAGCGTGCACCGTGCGCTACAGCACGGTTAGGATAGAGGTCTTCCCAAATTTACGACAGGAAGGAATCTTTCAAATTAGTACGATTCAAAAGCCTTTGACCCATCCAGGCGTTAAACTTGACAAGAAGATGAGCATTTGCTCTTCGACTCCTTCAACGACGCTGGCTTGATCTCCTACCTTGTAATACTGTAGTAGGTTATGTGTATGAATGAATTTATGGTGGCCAGTATAAAACACGGACTGCGGACTACGGACTGCGGACTGGGTATAAAATACGGACTGGTGAAATGTATGGTAAATAAAGGCACTTCTTCTTCTTCTTCTTCTTAAGGACTCCCCAGGATCACGGGGGGAAATGGATGTGAGTTTGAGCATTTCCTTTTTAAAATAACAGCGGAAATCGAGATAAGAAAACATAAGCTAATGTTGTGCGTCCTACTTCGCGGAGGAGTTGTGTCAGCTTTGTACCGCATATGTTCTTTCATTGCCATGAAATGCGTTTACATTGTTTTTTACTGTCAGTAGCCTGATTGCCTGGTTTCAATTAGCCTTAATTTCATCCCATTGCTTCGAGTCGTTTTTATGGCTCGATCGTTTGCCCCGGTTGTTTGCCGGCGGAAGTTCCATGGAAAAGGCATTAAATTTGAGACTTTTCGCCAAATCATGTGACCATCCTCAATGGCGTAGTGGCTATGTGAGGTCGGGTCACACTGAAGGTACCGGGTTCTAATCCTGCTAAGAACCATCTTTTCCCTTCTTCCTTTTTTTTTCTTTTTTGTTTTGTCTTGTTTGCTTATTTGTTTTGCTGTTTTTTTTTTGTTTTTAAATATATGCTTAAATAACTGTTACTAAAGTGCAATAAACAGCAAGAAAAGTATTGTGTTTCCAGAACAAGGATAGTATATTCATAATATGAATTTCTATCATTTCCTAAAATTCACTGTGGGAAAACCAGAGGTGATAACTAATTGATTATTTTCTAAACAACGTACCCACGAGTTGACGATAGTCTTTCTTTGATTGGCTTTTTTATTAATAAGCTCATAAGACAGCAGAGTGACCATAAGGGCTTTCAACAAATCTCTTCTCTTCTCATCAATCCTTTTCTTTTTGTTTATCAGGATAACAATCATTCCCTTGCAGTCTTCATGTGCCTGCCAGCTAACTGTAATAAATAACAAAGGGAGAGTAAGGGAGTAAGTAAATTATGGTTAATATTTGTCTATTGTTATTTTGATTTGAACTGTTAAGAAAATTAGGTGAATAAGCCTTCCTTTGTTAGCAATATTACCTCTTCAAAGGAATGGTTCAAAAATGGCAGCATGCACGTTTGGTCACTTGTAGACTGCAAGAGATACCAGCAATTTGCAACTTCGTCTGAACCTGAAGCTCTTCTGCGTGTTGGTCCTATCATGAGAAAAAATACATTCAATTGCAATTTAAACATTGATCTCTAATTTATCAGTAACTGCATTGAAAATAAGTCCAAATTTTTATAGGCCCTGAGTCAATATTTCTGTTTCATTTAAAAAAAATCAGGATTGAATCGCCTTTTACTGATGCACTGTTTGGTACCTGGCAGTTAATTTGTCAGGAATACCTGTGGTGTTCAGGGTTTTTTAAACAGGCTCTAAAAACCTCTATTTATTTTTGTGATGAGACAAAAAGAAGACGAAAGAGAACAGGTACATATACGTGCTGAACTTTAGAGCAGATTCCTTACCTCTCAGGCCAAAAGGAAAAAGGTCTTGCTTGACTGTTCCAGTTATATCAGTGTAGGTGTTGATATTATAGATAAATCAAGCAATGTGACTGCATGAGCAAGATTACAATAAAATTAAAGAAAAGAAAAATAAAGCTTAATCAAGACATTCCTTCTAATTGATTATTCGTATAGAGGAGAGATGTGTAGAAAAAGGTGAAATTGCTTAATTTATAACACTGGACGAAAAAACGGATTTACCTCTATAGCAAATTTGGAGCAAATCATCTGCAAATGCCACATTTGCTTAATTTTGCTCAATTTTGCCACATGACATTGGACCTACTTTGCCATAATTTTGCTTTAGTGGCAAAGGTGGTAAATGCCGAATTTGCCTCAAATTTGCCCCGTGTGTAAAAACAAGGATAACCTTTACTTTATCAAGGCATTTACAGGGGTGTCAAACTTGATAGCAAAACTGACATTTGTCAGGTTTTTGCCCAAATGGGCAAAAGCAATCGAAGATGAATTTTTGAATGCTTTTGCTCTTTATAGCAAATTCGGTCAAAGTAGTAATTTCCCACATTTTTGCTCAATGTAGCAAAAGTGACCAAAACTCATTTTTCAACAGTTTTGCCCAGGATAGTAAATCTGAGCAAAAATTCACCTTATTTGTGTATCGCCCATTGTAGTAAATGAGGTCAAATTATCACTTCTTCCGTATCTTCGCTCAGTGTGGAAAATATGATCAAAATAGGCGTTTGCCACTGTTTTGCTCAGGGTAGCAAATTTGGCCAAATACCACTTTATTCTCAATTTTGCTCAGGATGGCAGATATGATCAAAACAGTAGTTTCCCATACTTTTCCCCATTGTAGCAAAGTTGATCAGTTCTTCTGTATTTTTGCTCAGGATGGCAAATATTGCCATGATAGCAGTTTTCCATACTTTATGTAAGGTAAACAAAGTTGATTAAAATATCACTTTTTTACACTTTCGCTCAAGATAGAAAATTTGATCAAAACACCATTATCCACATGTTTCTTATTTTTATTTGGTACCATAAATGACTTACAAACAATTTAGACACCAAACAAAATTTCAAGAGTAAAATGACTTTATTATCTTTAATATACACTGTACAATAAAAAGCAAGATAAATTAAAAGAAAGTTCCATTGGCCTCTGCAGGGCACTGCATGTACCACAAAATATATGCCTTTAAATAAAAAGCACATACAATGTGAAACTATCTAAATTCACAAGTGTATAAGAATGTACATTGGGTTTGAAAGTGCAAGTCAACACTAGCTGGTTCATAATTATCTAAGGTTGGTACGGGTAAAACGTAACTCCATTTGAGTGGTATACTTCAAATATACTCTTTCTAGATTCAAATGGTTATACGATGACAACACGTACACATCACTCCCAATGTAGATGTGACATCCTTACTAATGGACAGAACATCAACCACAGGAAATAAAATTAGCCTCAAATTATTATGATAAGCGATATTCCTCTAATTATTATTTATAAGAACTTGTTTTCATCTGATAAATATTATCCACTACCCAAAATAGGCAGTGAATAATATTATATAGTGTACCTAGTGCTATTCACTTACCCCAAGCGGAGATACATCTGTATGATTCATTTTTAACCAAATCAGTTATATAAAAATATTTCTTGTAAATAAAATGTGTTACTATGCGAAAGCTCTGTGCATTTCTATGATTTGGGTACAACTTCGATATATTTTTACCCAGCAGTAAACCCTTATAAGGTTAATTTAGTCATCTTTTCAGCATGGACATGTATTTTATTTTACAGGTGCTTCATTTACTGCTAAACTTCTAAAACTAGCATGAAATGACACCCCAATTTTACTCTCATCCTATAGGTAGCCAAAAGCATTTCAAGTTATGAAAACAAATCTGCTCTCCACTGATTTGGTTAAATACTTGTATTATTATTATTGTTATTATTATTATTATTATTATTATTATTATTATTATTATATCACTGTAAATAATATGATTTGGTGAAACTTTTGTATTATTATATGACCATAAATAACTTATTACATTTATTTTTTTTTACTAAAATCAAATTATTTGCTAAAAATTTGAGCAATTTTTTTCTGATTCACATGATCAGCTGTTTTGCTTGCAGTATTGGACTGATTAAACATCAAAATTATCCAAACACAATGTAGAAAACACTCTCGTACACTTTGAATACGACTTTTACTTCTCGATTCACTAGAACAATTACAGCAAAAAAGAAAATACAGAATTAATAAACGCGGACCGAAAGCCTTACAAAAACGATAACTTAAGGTACAACAAATGACTAAGAAAACGAGCAAAAATTACAGGAAAACTATACTTACAAGATCTGTACGGCAACTCCGGATACAATTAAGCGACTGATTTACATGAACAAAAAATAAAACTTTATACTAAACTGGACTGAAAATAATGAACCTAACGAACTTACAAAAATTGACAATAACGATTACGTAACGCAACGCCGAGACTAGAATACAGAAAGAATACGCATATGAAAAAAGGCTAACAAAAGACTACTCCAAGTGCGATAACAAAGGCACTAATTAAACTAACTTTACGCAACGCAAAACATGAAAAAATAAAGAACACGAAAAACTCGCAGTCTCTCGTGGCTACATGCCCGCCCCAATGAACTATCCAAGTCTCTTTACAGTTCATTAATAGAGTCACTACCTAGGCACGAGCGTAAGTCCGCGATCCTTAAATAGAATTCTTAGTAGTGATGAAATAAATTCCTTTATCACAGCTTCTGGAGAAAAAAAAAGGGGTTCGTTTTTTTTTTTCTAAATTCAATGTGACGCTCTCTGTCCTTCAAGGAAGCATAACTTTGTTACTGGCCTTGTAAGAACGGTTAGACTCGTCTTAACCTTTGCTGATCTGACATATCCGTCTTTTCCGCGAAAGACATCAACAACTTTGCCTAACGGCCATTTTCCGCGATGGACATTTTCATCTGCAATCAATACTAGATCTCCGATCTCCAAGCTACGACGAGGCTTCATCCACTTTGCTCTTTCTTGTAGGGTTGGCAAATACTCCTTTAGCCAGCGCTTCCAGAATACGTCTGAGATGTACTGCACCTGTCGCCATCGGCGCTTGCTGTAACTATCTTCCTTGCCAAAGGACCCAACGGGCAAACTTGGGTTCGATCTCAATAACAGCAGATGATTCGGCGTGAGAGGTTCTAGGTCCTTAGGGTCGCTACTCACTGGTGTCAAAGGTCGGCTGTTCAAAATACCTGCAACTTCCGCCATGAGGGTTCGCAGCATTTCATCAGTGACGAGTTGTTGTCCCAGCAAGGCTTTAAGGATTTTACGAATTGATCTAATGATCCTTTCCCACGCTCCACCCATATGTGATGCTCCAGGGGGATTAAATTTCCAGATGATCTTTTTCTGGCGAAGAAAGTCATAAATCGTTGTTTGATTCCATTCACTTAACGACTCTCGGAGCTCTTTCTCCCCTGCACGAAAGTTTGTGCCATTGTCACTGAAGATGGTAGTTGGACATCCCCTCAAACTGACAAATCTTCGCAAGGCGTTTATAAAGCCGTCGGTGTCAAGGGAATGTACAACTTCGATGTGGACGGCTCTAACAGCAAGGCAGGTGAAAAGGCAACCATAACGTTTCACGTTTGAACGTCCTTGGCGCACATAAATAGGACCAAAATAATCCACCCCCACATGAGTAAACGGCGGTTCTTCGGACATCAGTCTTTCCTTTGGAAGATCACCCATCAGCTGTTCCCCACGCACGGCACCAAGTTTCTTGCACAGAAAACAGCCGCTGATCACACGACGCACAGCTGATCGTCCTTTAATAACCCAATACTGGTGGCGCAGGCTGGACAAAACGTACTCTTGACCCAGATGACCGGCTTTCTGATGATGCTGCGAGATGATTAAGTCTGTCACGTGATCTCGGTAAGGCAGAATGATTGGATGCTTTGCATCGTAGTCGATTAGAGCGTTTTCCAGTCGTCCTCCAACTCTTAGAATTCCCATCTCGTCCAGCAACGGATGAAGTTTGCGTATATGCCCAGCCATCTTTAGGTTCTTCAGCTCTGAAGTTGCCTGACGCGAGTGCTGTAATGAACCAATCCTTTGCAAGGCCTGGATGACTTCGGGAAATGAAATTCTCTGTGTGTGCTTGATAATCTCCTTTTCAGCTTCTTTCATTTCGTCTACCGACAGGACTCTTCTATTTACACTACTCTTAACTTTGGAACTGATCGGACTTTGACTGTATCGCTCAATGAACCACGTTCTAAATCTATGTAACCAGGCCACTGCCCTCTTTAATCTTTCCCATGATGAATGGCGCTCGATCAAACTTGAAAGAACATCTCCACTTTGATGGCCAGACGATGATTGGCTGTTAGACTGAGCACGTTTGATCTCTGGATCGTCATCGGATAACTCCGGTTCATGAAGTGTAGGATCACGAGGCCAAAATTCATCTCTCCTGGTTAGAAACTGAGGACCATTTAGCCACTTGCTGTTTGCACACATCTCTTCTACTGTGAGACCTCTACTAACTTCATCAGCCGGGTTGAGATCGGAACTTATGTGTCTCCACTGGTGGGGGGCTGAGTTCTCGTGAATAACTGAGAGTCTGTTTGCAACAAACGTGTGAAATCTCTTCGACTGATTTCTGATGTACTGCAACACGCAGGTGGAGTCTGACCAATATGTTGATTGTGTAATCGGAACGTCCAATTCCTCTCGAACAGACTTGTCTAACTGAACAGCTAAGACTGCCGCGGACAGTTCCAATCTCGGTACAGTCATAGGTTTCAGGTGTGCTAGGCGAGATTTTCCAATAAGAAATGTGCAATGGATTCTATCTTCAACGTCTACCATTCTGAGATACGAGACCGCTCCATATGCTATCTGCGACGCGTCTGCGAAGTTGTGCAACTCGGCAAATTTCAAGTCTCCAAAGTACAACGGCTTAATGCATCTTCCAAGAGAGATCCGAGAGAGACTGGGTAATTGACTCTTCCATTTCTCCCATCTTTCACCATCTTCATCACTGATTGGGTCGTCCCATCCAATTTTCTTTTTACAAAGATCTTGCAACAACTTCTTTGCCGTTAGAACAACTGGAGCGACCAACCCAAGTGGATCATAAACGGAGCTCATCATGCTGAGTATTCCCCGACGGGTATTTGGTCTGTCTCTTAGGGTAACCTTGAAAGTAAACTCGTCTTTCTCTAAATCCCACTTGAGCCCCAGCGTCCGTTGAATCGGTGGGTTTACTTTGTCCAGGTCAAGGTCAAGTACTGACGGGGCTCTCTCAACTCGCGGAATGCAGTCCAAGACCTCTGAACTGTTACTCAACCATTTGGTTAATCGAAATCCTCCTTTGGACAGAATGCTTCTTAGCTGATGCACAAATTCCACACCGTTTTTTGCAGATTTAACCGACTTGAGGCAGTCATCGACGTAAAAGTTTCTTTTGACTGTCCTGACCACTTCTTCCGGGAATTCGCCTTTGTTATCTTCTGCTGTCCTTTTCAAAGCGAAGTTGCAACAACTCGGTGACGACGTTGCACCAAACAAATGAACTTCCATACGATGATCGACTGGTTGCTGATTCAAGTCACCATCCGGCCACCAGAGGAATCTAAACGTGTCTTGGTCGTCTGGTGGTACTCTAACTTGATGGAACATGCACTCGATGTCAGCTAATAACGCGACTCGTTCTTCCCGGAATCTCATCAACACGCCAACTATAGAATTGGTCAAGTCCGGTCCAGTAAGAAGCTGATCGTTAAGAGATGTTCCTCCGTACTTGGCTGCACAGTCGAAGACTACTCTGGTTTTTCCAGGCTTGTTGAGCACAGGGTGGTGAGGTAAATACCACAGCGGCCGCTTGTCGTCTACATGAACCTCGTTACACGGTACCTTTCTTGCGTGTCCCTTAGCAATGTACTCCTCCATGGTGGTCTTGTAACTTTCAAAGAGTTTCTCATCTTGTAGAAACCTTCTCTTCAGTACTTGAAGCCTTTGTTCTGCCATGGGCCGATTATAAGGCAGGAATGGTGGGTACTGTCTCCAGGGAAGCGCCACTTGATAATGACCTTGATCAAGTTTCACAGATCGTTCCATGATTGCAAGAGCTTTCTTGTCTTCCACTGACATGCACACGTTAGAGTCAGCCGCCAAGCCGTAATTCTCTATGGCCCAGAACCTTTCGACTTGCTGCATGAGACAATCTTTTCTCGCGGACTCCACTAAGCGAACAAAGTTAACATTCAGATGGCGTTCTCGGCAATCGATGCGTCCCACTGGGCCCATGAGTGTCCAACCAAGAGGTGTTCGAATGGCATATGGCTCTCCTCTATTACCACGCCTTTCTTCTAATACCCAGAAGGCCTCTGGTGCGTTAGTGCCTACGATTAATCGGACTTCTTTCTCGCTAATACTTTGTAACTTTATGTCTTCAAGGTGAGGCCACTGTCTTGTATCTTGCTCTGATGGGATACTTCGGCGTGAGGCGTTCAGTCTATCAACAGTCCATAGTCTTTTAATTTCAACCTTGTCAGTACCATCAAGTGACTCCACAGTTAGGCTGATCTCACGACCAACTCTTGGGCTGTCTTCTCTTTCTTGAGTTGTCAGGGAGAATGTTTTTTCTTGCCCTTGAACTCCAAGCTCCCTCGCTAGCGTCTTGTCGCATAAGGAGATATCTGAACCGCTGTCTAGAAGTGCGTACGTTTCCACTACCTTGTCTGCATCGCGACTTCGGACTTTCACAGGGACCACCCTCAGGCAAACCTTTCCCCCTCCTGTTGAGGTACTGTTTGTCTGTCCACTTGATAACGGCGTGCCACTGCTTACTTGGGTTCCTTGTTCAACCGAGACTCTCGTTCTCTCTTCAACTGATTGCTGTGAGGGCGGAGGGTGAAGTAAAGTATGGTGTCGTCTCTTACAACCTTGGACTTCACATGTACTCCTTGCTAAGCATCCCACTGCAATGTGGCCGTACTTGAAGCAATTATGGCATAACTGAGCTTTCCTCATCACTTGTAGACGTTCTCCGAAATTCTTCTCTATAAAAACCTTGCATTTCGCTAAGGGGTGAGCTGCATTGCATACCGGGCAGACTGCATATCTCGTAGAAGGGGCTTCTTTGTGACCAGGTGAACTCAACCGTCCTTCTCTGAAATCGATCTCTTGAGTACTGAATGCGTTACCGCGCTCATCGGGCAATGTAGCTCTTTTAGGATTAGGCTTACGTCTCTGACTATCCGATCTGCCTCGTGCGTCGTCTATCACGCAACCAAACACAGGGTTATTTGCAGCTCTCGCCTTGATTTTGACAAATTCTGCAATGTGACTAATGTTCGTTCTTTGACCTGCTTCCTGGATTTGATCTGCTACTTCCACAAATTTAGTCCTGAGATGAAACGGCAGCCTCTGAACAATTCTTCTTAGGTTGTCGGCACTATTGATTTCATCCAGGTAGCCAATAGATTCAAGTGTATTTTCGCAATCCTTTAACTGGTCAGCAAATGCTAATAATCCTGTACGATCTGAAGGCTTCAGAGGAGGACCTTCTGTTAGCTTGGTCACGTACTGCGAGGCAATTCTGAAGGGATGTCCGAACCGTTCTTCAAGTAGCTTTCTTGCAGCTTGATATCCTAGGGAAGGATCCTTGTACAAACAACATTTGATCGTGTCCTTTGCTACACCCGATGTGTACTGAAGAAGGTACATCAGCTTCTCGCTTTCGCTAGCTGCATTAGAGACGATGCTTGTTTCAAACGATTTAATAAAATTCCAGTACTCGAGGGGATCACCATCAAAGATTGCCAACTCCTTCTTCGGCAACGCAAACCCCTGCTTTATGGTTAACGCCATCTTGCCTATAAGTTCTTCAGGCAAAATATATTCGTTTTCTGAAACAGAGGAGGCTGTGCTGGTTCTGTCTAGTAGACCTTTGAATTCTAGCGCATTGGGATTCAACTGTGACTGTGAACGTTTGGATTGAATTGATTTCTGTCCGCCTCTGGGCTCAGGGTCTTCCTGCATATAGCCGCCTGTAGCTCGTCCTTCAACTTCTTTATCAAACGGATTCAGCTCTTTAAACACCTCCGTAAGATTAGGGTAATTGATATCTTCATCTTGCAACAACTTAACTTGCAGATCTGTTTTTTGGACTTCATACTGTGCCTCCAAGACTTCTAACTTTAATTTAGTCTCTTCCTCCTGACGTAATAATTCTTGCTTTTGCGTTAACTGTTTCAGCTTTAAATGAGCTAACGCTTGCTTGGCCTTCAGCTGTCTAATAGATAAATGCGCGGTGCTGACGACATCTTCAGGCTGTGTGTCTATATCTTCGTGAGTTACAACTGGCACCTTTACGCTATGAATCCATTGTTCAATTCTTGATTCAAAATTCATCTTTCGGTTGCAATGTTCTTTAAAATAACGTGCTTCGCCTTCCCATTCTTCTAAGTTTCCAGATAAAGTGGCAATGTAATCGTAATGCGCCTTCTCGAAGCGAGCAAAGGCTTCGTCAATGTCCAATAATTTCTCCGAAACTTCATTGACATTCTTTGAGTCATTTAAGAGTTCTTCAGTTTCTCGGTACAACTTGGTTATTCTCGACAAGTACCCAGCTCTTGAATTTTTCAGTCGCAGACTGTCTAAAGCATCTTCAGAATGAAAACGGCGTCTTCTTTGCCACTCCCGATCAACTCCGGAACACATGACATCCACTAACAGATCTTTGAATGCATGTAGAAAACACTCTCGTACACTTTGAATACGACTTTTACTTCTCGATTCACTAGAACAATTACAGCAAAAAAGAAAATACAGAATTAATAAACGCGGACCGAAAGCCTTACAAAAACGATAACTTAAGGTACAACAAATGACTAAGAAAACGAGCAAAAATTACAGGAAAACTATACTTACAAGATCTGTACGGCAACTCCGGATACAATTAAGCGACTGATTTACATGAACAAAAAATAAAACTTTATACTAAACTGGACTGAAAATAATGAACCTAACGAACTTACAAAAATTGACAATAACGATTACGTAACGCAACGCCGAGACTAGAATACAGAAAGAATACGCATATGAAAAAAGGCTAACAAAAGACTACTCCAAGCACGATAACAAAGGCACTAATTAAACTAACTTTACGCAACGCAAAACATGAAAAAATAAAGAACACGAAAAACTCGCAGTCTCTCGTGGCTACACACAATCTATACACTATGAAAGCTCTGTAGAACTTCTTTAATTCATCATCATCATTATTATTATTGGCATGCAGGTGATTAAAATTTAAGCCAGGCTTATCAAAAAACTGTTATCACACACACTATTTTTTTTTGCATAAAACATAATTGCACTCTTTTTTCATAAAATATGCCAAGAACAAAATAGGATCATGGCATTTGGAGTCCAGTAATTACTCTACCATGGGGTGTATTGGCTAGATTTAGTCCTCGGAGTGGCACTTTTTAAGGCAGTGCTTAGGGTAGCCCTAGGATCTATCACCACTGCGGAAAGTGGATGCAGATGTATCTCCAATTACATATGTTGGGTGAATGGACACGACAACTGAAAATACAGCTGCATTTACAGGCTACTAGAAGGAAGGTTTTTAAAATTCAGTAAAGTTGCCAAGTTACAGAGTAATTCGGTGCAAACTAACATGGACAGCTCTGCAAAGATGGCAAATTTTGCAGACATTTGTCTGGTAAGGGAAAGTTTGTGGCTCCACCATACCATACAAAGGTCATTGAGATTATGTGACTTTGTGTCAACAATTAATTTCAAATCGGACTAATCACAAACAGCATAAGAACCTAGCCAATCACAAAACGCTGATATACATGCATGTCTTTGTGACTTTATGGGATTCAAACATGATATTGTGCACTAACTCTCAGACGGCATGCTCTATACAGAAGGTTTAGAGTGTCTGCAACACAGGCAAGATCTTCATTGGATTGCGACAAATCACTTTGAGATTTGGTAATTTACCTAGTTTCAACGTGGCTCCTTCCCATGGGTGTCAAAGGATATTCACTTACTACATTGTAGGTCTTCATCAAAACTCAAACAATTGTGCAATTGTCTACTGAGTAAATATGGTTCTAGGAACTTAACTGAAAAGGAACTGAATCATGATGCATGTCAACTTCAACTTGAGTGTTACTATTATTTTGTACATTTTTATCTAAAATGTCTTCTTTTCTGAATGTTCTTCAAAAAATTATCTGTGTTATGCTTATGATCAAGTTCATTTTTCTATTGTGAATGGTGGGTGCCAGAGCAAACTCAGGAGCATCATCTGGTGCTCCTTGGTTTGATGCTGGTCTCACTGTGTGCTCTATTACCATTATTTTCACTTCATTGGCTTTGACACCATGTAACTTTGCGGTCGAACTGGGCCATTAAACCATTAACGTCAATGCTCTGCCAGGAAAGTGGCCTTACACAGAGATTTTCCCTGTTTGGGAGGTCCTCATCTGAACCTGATGAATTACCTTCATGCCACTCTGATACAGCTGTTTCAGACAAAGACGCCTCTGGTGACATATATGCAACGGACATACATGCGAGGTACTTGTCCTTGTCTGACTAACTGCTGCTAGTTGACTCCCTCAGAGCATATTGGCCCTTCAATTTTTTTTCTGAAAGAAAGATGAAGAGCCATGATTTAGCAGCCAACAAGTAACCCACAGTTGGTAAAAAAGCATGTACTGCTCCTTCTCAGTGTAAATGATTGGGTTGCAGAACAATGACACAATGCTAAAAGCTGAAAACACTCTCTTAATCAAAGGAACAGTTTGAGGATACTTGTGAGAAAAATTTCCTGCATTTTATTCCTACTAACTTTTTCATTAAATATATAATATGTTTTTTGGAACAGGTGTTAAAGTAGAGAGCAGAAATGCCTCTTTCTGTTGAATCTGCATTTGTTTCATTAAGACTCTTTTAAGTGTAAATAAAAACTGAAATAAATTAATTCCCCTGTCATTCAAGAGCAGAACTGATAGTGTCCCACAGGTCACCAGGCTCTAACAGAGCACAGCCATGACTCAACTGTACACATAAACCATAAAACCGGTCAGAACCTGAGAAACGTAACATTAAGGCAACCCACATGTTGCTTAGAACAATAATTAATTAATTGTGGTTATTTGGCATGATAAAGCCAAAGCATTTACTCGCAAAATGAACTAACAAAGATCCCTCAACATCATTGAGCTGTACAAAAGGTATAAATAATGAGGTATTGTCATTTAAAGTGTGGAACAGTAATACAGTGGTCACTTGGAATGACACTTATGCTTCAAGATCTGGCAAGTGCCGTCATTTGCAAAATGAGCCAAAATAAAGATCTTACAATATCACTGAACCATATTTATAAACCATATGAGTTTTGGATGGTACAATTTATGAAAGAAGAATCACTTGTCATTTAAATGTGGAACAATAATACAGTGGTCACTCAGAATGACACATAGGCTTCAAGATCTGGCATATGCTGTCACTCGCAAAATGAACCAAAATTAAGATCTCACAATATCACTGAACCATATGTATAAACCATAAGAGTTTTGGATGGTACAATTTATGAAAGAAGAATCACTTGTCATTTAAATGTGGAACAATAATACGGTGGTCACTCAGAATGACACATAGGCTTCAAGATCTGGCATATGCTGTCACTCGCAAAATGAACCAAAATTAAGATCTCACAATATCACTGAACCATATGTATAAACCATAAGAGTTTTGGATGGTACAATTTATGAAAGAAGAATCACTTGTCATTTAAATGTGGAACAATAATACGGTGGTCACTCAGAATGACACATAGGCTTCAAGATCTGGCGTATGCCGTCACTCGCAAAATGAGCCAAAATTAAGATCTCACAATATCACTGAACCATAATGTCTAAACCATAACAGTTTTGGATGGTACAATTTATGAAAGAAGAATTACTTGTCATTGAAATGTGGAACAATAATACGGTGGTTACTCAGAATGACACAGGCTTCAAGATCTGGCATACGCCGTCACTCGCAAAATGAACCAAAATTCAGATCTCACAATGTCACTGAACCATATGTATAAACCATAAGAGTTTTGGATGGTACAATTTATGAAAGAAGAATCACTTGTCATTTAAATGTGGAACAATAATACGGTGGTCACTCAGAATGACACATAGGCTTCAAGATCTGGCGTATGCCGTCACTCTCAAAATGAGCCAAAATTAAGATCTCACAATATCACTGAACCATAATGTATAAACCATAAAAGTTTTGGATTGTACAATTTATGAAGGAAGAATCACTTATCATTGAAATGTGGAACAATAATACGGTGGTCACTCAGAATGACACAGGCTTCAAGATCTGGCATACGCCGTCACTCGCAAAATGAACCAAAATTAAGATCTCCCAATGTCACTGAACCATATGTAAAAACCATAAGAGTTTTGGATGGTACAATTTATGAAAGAAGAACCAATTGTCATTTAAATGTGGAACAAAAATATGGTGGTCACTCAGAAGGACACGTAGGCTTCAAGATCTGGCATATGCTGTCACTCGCAAAATGAACCAAAATTAAGATCTCACAATATCACTGAACCATATGTATACACCATAAGAGTTTTGGATGGTACAATTTATGAAAGAAGAATCACTTGTCATTTAAATGTGGAACAATAATACAGTGGTCACTCAGAATGACACATAGGCTTCACTCGCAAAATGAAAAAAATGCCGTCACTCCCAAAATGAACCAAAATTAAGATCTCACAATATCACTGAACTTTATGTATAAACCATAAGAGTTTTGGATGGTACAATTTATGAAAGAAAAACCACTTGTCATTTAAATGTGGGACAATAATACGGTGCTCACTCAGAATGATACATAGGCTTCAAGATCTGGCATACGCTGTCACGTGCAAAATGAACCAAAATCAAGATCTCACAATATCACTGAACTATATGTATAAACCATAAGAGTTTTGGATGGTACAATTTATGAAAGAAGAATCAATTGTCATTTAAATGTGGAACAATAATACGGTGGTCACCCAGAGGGACACATAGGCTTCAAGATCTGGCAAGTGCTGTCACTCACAAAATGAACCAAAATTAAGATCTCACTATATCACTGAACCATATGTATAAACCATGAGAGTTTTGGATGGTACAATTTATGAAAGAAGAATCACTTGTCATTTAAATGTGGAAAAATAATACGGTGGTCACTCAGAATGACACATACTGTAGGCTTCAAGATCTGGCAAATGCCGTCACTCGCAAAATGAACCAAAATTAAGATCTCACAGTATCACTGAACCATATGTATAAACCATAAGAGTTTTGGATGGTACAATTTATGAAATAAGAATCATTTGTCATTTAAATGTGGAACAATAAATACAATGGTCACTCAGAATGACACATATGCTTCAAGATCTGGCAAACTTATGCCGTCACTTGCAAAATGGACCAAAGTAAGATTTCACAATATCACTGAACCATAATTATGTATAGATGTAAAACAAGAGTTTTTGACTGTAAAAATTTCAGAAGGAAAATCATTTGTCATTTGAAATGTAGTAGAATATTAAATAATAAATTATAGTGACCACGGCTTTGTCAAGTGCTGTCACCTGAAAAGTACAGTAACCCCAAAGATCTAACATATTAACTCAGCTGTACAACAAGCCAAATTACTGAATTATGGACATGCTAAGGTCACATCACCGACTTATATTGGTGTAAAAGAAATGTTTGCCTGCACAGCTCAAGATCTGGCTACTTAAGATTATTCCATTAATGAAGACGATACGCAACAAAGAGTACAGTTATTTCTGCAGTAAACAAAAAAGGAATCAATCAATGGCATATCTGTGCATGCATCTTAAATTTTAAGATTTATCTTTGAGGTTTTAAGCTTACGCAAAGTTATTAGAAAACCACAGTAAGTAAACGAACCACGATATCAAGAAGAACATACCTTTCTGCAATCCGGCTGAGTTGTTGACTTGGAAACAGGCGTTATTTGAAGAATATCGCAACTGATCACTGTCTCTCGAAAATAACAAAGGTATAAATCGTAATAGAACAGCTGAATAGAAAGACAGGCTTTCTATTATCCGAAAATAACAAAACTACTCGTTTGCAACGCTGTATTGCTTGTGAAGTCCGCGTGAATTTGAACTATTCAACGAAAGTTTATTTTACACTATTTTATTGGTTCAAAAGCCGCACGTGACAATGTAAATCAAATCGCGCGTGCCAAAGTCACGTGGAAGCCTGGGAAACAACAAACATGGCGGCTGATCTTGCGATGGAGAAGAGAAAAGTGCATTCAGGACTACATTCACCCGGACGATGAAACTCTGCAATCTACTATTGAAATGACTCCTGGGTGCAAACCTTTCACATATTGTGCATTTTGTTCACCCAAATTGTAAATGGTAACGTTTTACGTCCTCCTGGGGTACCAGGGCCTCCTATTCCGAGACTTCTTGTGATATTTAGTTTTTTTCCGAGCCACCGACCCAACATCAGGAAACGCATTCGACGCTAAACGAAAAAAAAGGGGGGATAGCGTTACCCGAAATAACCAGCTGTAATATGATAAACTTTGAGGAGAATGTGATGGTGATTGAAACGGGGCAATGGAAAATCAAAACTTGCGTGAAATAACACTGTGAAGTTTGCTAAATGTGCAAACGTTGGTTAAAGTGGTCGTAAAGATAGTTCTTTGATCATATTTTGCTTAAATTTACGCCTCTAGTAACCATACATTTACACAGTAACTTTGCTATGCCAGAAAATATCAAGCAAACATTCATGTTTGACGTTCGATTTTTACACAGAGAACAAAATGGCGGCAAATTTGAATCTAAACACCAAATTTACTATGGGGAGCAAAACTGACACAAATATCTGTAAACTTGATATTTACTC
>NC_133202.1:30626497-30638997 GCF_958299795.1 Porites lutea
ATCCATCTCTCTCTCACTGCTCTTTTGTCTTTAAGTTAAAACTCTTGAGACTCCAAGCCATTAAGCGTCGATACTATTGCCTCCCAAGCTAGGGCCGAGCTGGGCTTCCTTTTTTGTGAGCGAAAACATTGGAGCCTAACATTTCCCTCAACATGAAAACATCTTTTTCCTCCGTCCATTCCATCGGCCTGAAGGAAAAGTTATTGTAATTTAAGATTACTTAATTATTCCATGTAAAATGAAAGCTTTTCGGTAACGTTTGGTCTATTTCTTGCTTTGTTTTTGATCGCTCCCTTGTCTCGTCCACTGCAGCCATATTTGACCTTAAACTTCACTCAACTTCAGCCTAAAAAACAGGTAGAAAATTGCTCGTCTTTGGCTTCGCCATCTTGAGAGACTACGAAAAGAGACTCTTTCTTCATTTTGAAGGCATTTGAGCCTAAAATAAATGTAATATGCTAATATAAATGAAAAAGAAACCAGAAGTCTACTCACGTTTTCTCCGCAACGCGAAAAACAGCTTTTTGGCGTCGGCACGGGCCTTGCACGACGTCCCGCCAAAACCTACGACGGGAACCGGAAATGAAAATCACTTTGGGTCGCCGTCGCCGTCCTAAATTGCTCTCGTGCTAAAGGTCCCTACTGTTCATGGGGGAGGGAGGTCAACTTGCATTACATTTCGTCAGCTAAAACATGAAGTGTCGCAAACGTTTTGACCAGGATTGTATGTGCACGCTTCTCGCTTTTTGTGGCGACTTAACCTTAAGTTTTCTTGGATATCACACTGAAATTGCTCTGTACATAGGCAGTTACATAATTATTATTACGTGGAACGATGTGATTTCATTTGTGGTACGATCTGACTTTTTTGTGGAACGATCTGACTATGCATATATGGAGCGAAGTGATGGTATAAATTCACACGTATTTTCGCGCCTTAACTTAGTGAAAAGGAGAAGAACGTTCATTTGACATTGAAGAACACATATATATCGTCATATTTATATTTGCTATGAGCCACCTATAAACAAGGATTTCTGTGGTAAATATTGAAAAGTTAAACTGAAATTACAGAGAAAGCCACACAGTAAGCTTAAACTTTTCTAACTCTACACTTTTGATGCAAGCTGTCAAGTAATGTTTTAAACAAGTCATTTCCTGTGATGAATTCCTAAGGCTTTCGCTGTGAAATGGCGGATGTTGATACCCTGGATTTGCTTGCACAAGAACTTGAATTTGCTTTAAAATGGGAGCCGAGGGAAGCTTTGGAGTCGCTGCTCAGGGGAAGCAATGTTTTTGCGTAGTGCCAACAGGATTTGTCAAAAGCCTTATTTATCAGATATTTGTTTATGCAAAGAGTTCAAGTTCTGTCCAAAGGCCAACCATCATTGTCATCTCGCCTCTGAAAAGTATCATGGACGAACAATTAGCATCGAATGAATTCGGCCTTTCTGCATGTGAATTACGTTTTGACTGCGAGACCCTAACTGCGATTCTTAGGTGCTTCGTTTTCGAGATTTAGGTTCTTCGTTTACGAGATTTGGGTGCTTCATGCTTCGGTCTTCGTTTTCGAAACTACCCCTTTTTAGCAGGTTATAAAATATAAAAACAGAAATTGATAAGGCTACGTACCTTCCAGGTTTGGTGGTCCAATATGGGTCAAGAATGAGGCTATGATGTGTGCTTCTACTTCCCTATCATGGAAATCTCGAAATGCGTTGTAATCTTTGTCTGGACCTTTCTTCGCATTGGTCTTACCAGTACGATTCATTGAAGCACATGTAGTACTAATGTCTTGTACAGGAGATGGACTAAAAAATGTCTTATATTCAAGCTATGATCAAAAAAATAATGCAGCAACGAGAGGCATTAGCATCCCAAGCCAGAACTACTAAAATAGGCAAAAGTGTGAGGCCAACTGTCTAAATAATAAGCAGGTGTTAAGATTGCTAGTTTAGGGTTAAGACTGCCTCTCAGTATTATTATTGGATACAACGTCCAAATCACATTAACTTATAATTTGATTGTCTGATAAAAATTTACGATTCGGTTACCAAAGGACTTCAGTTGACAAAGACTAACAAATTCAGTAGCAGATCCAGGGGAGAGGCCTAGGGGGCCAGCCCCCCTTATTAGGCACGACGGGCCAAAAACATTATTTAGAGATCGCCCCACCCCCTTATCTCAAGGTCTGGATCTAGCACTGAGATTAGTTAATTATATGCGGGCAGATAAGTGACTAATCTGTAGGTTGCCTATCTGCAGCCTACTAATTAATGTAGGTATCTAATTACCTCATATAATTTAAGCTTGGCATGCCAATCTGTATGGACAGAATCCAGGCCTTCTAATCGGTCAACTTCACAGTCCCCGTCTCTAAATGTCCACTGGACGTTTCTAGCACGTTCCTCTGTAAGAGCATCACCATAAGAAAAAATGGTCTCTAGGACTTTAGGAGAAGCAGAGCCTTGAGCAGCACTGATGGGCACAAATCGTTCCTGGTTTTTCATCATCAGCTGAGCCATTTCTCCAGCAATATTCGAATTGAAGAACTCAAGACCAAGACAGTTCTGTAAATGAAGCAATCAAGATTTAGGAACTACTGTTGCTTTTAGCTTCATTTCCAATCATGCATTTTGAAGAACTGACTAAACTGTTAAACTGTCTACTACAACAATATCGTTGTAATGCAGAAACTGAGGTACAGTAGTCCTCTCATGATTTGCAATGAAGAATTAAATGAAACTTAAAACTAAAATTAAACACAAGACAAGCTATTTTCCTAGAAATGGAAAACCCTGACAAGTTAGGAAAATAATGTATTATCTTTTAATTTGGTAAAGCAAGTAGGTTTTAAAACTCACAATATTTGATTTCTTTGCTGACTCTTCCATGTAGGGATGAGGAATATGGTTTATAACCACATCCCTGAATATCTTGAATGGTTTGTAATATGTCACAAGAACACGGCTGATCAATATTGAGCATTCCTGGTGGAATGAAGCCCGGATGTTCCTATCAGGCAACAACATGGACAAAGAGAGATCCTTTGGGTTACACTGTGGTTGCGATTCATCAAGGAAATATGGTGTTTTCACCCGATCCTCCACAGCAAATTGATGTATCCAGTGCAGAGACTGATTACTGTGTAACTTTGTTTGCATCGTTGCTTTCACACAAAGATCAAAATTGTCACCAACAATCCTAAAAAAATGAAATATTGATATCTTTGTTTACAATATTATTTCATTGCATCCTGAAAAATGTATAATAATAAGGCAGTTAGAAAAATAGCTTAAAAAAGTAAATGAAAAGACAACTCCTTTCACTAACCTGCCCCTTATAATAACTAGTTAATGCGTGCAAAAAAACTCAAGCATTTAATAAAATTATACTAAGCCAAAAAAGGTGATAAAAGCTTCTGCTGTCTGTATAGGTCAACAGGTTATTTTATAGCAACTGCCAAAAGAAGAAAATTATAACAAAGAAGAATTAACAAAGAAAATGTTTCTGTTAGTTTACAGCATCTTCAAATATGCCATTTTAATTTGGCTTATTAATGTCGAAGCACTCTGACAAATGAAGTAATTTGTATAGAAACGTATAACGTTGGTATTAAAGGCCCTTCTTATCGGTCAAATTGATTATACTGGAAAACTAAAATAGACGAATCCATGCAAACAAAATGAATGCGGCTTCGTTTGAAACGAATAAAAAAATATTCTATCTAGTACATATATAAAGTGATGAAAATGAGGCCAACCTGTATGACTTTCGATTTTCAGAGCTTTGGTTCTTCAATACCTCCTTAATTTCACCCACTGTACGTTTCTCTGCATCAACTGACTTTTCTGATAAAAGTCGCACATTTTTTAAAGGCCTTTTTGGTAAAGCTCCTGTTCGCCTCCAGAGTTCCTTGAGAGAAGTCAACAGATTCACCTTCATGTGGTTCGCACTGCTTCTCCTCGATTTCACAGAGAAAATTCTTGGCCTCTTTGCGACTTTCTACCTCGTTTTTCCAGGATTGCACCTTTGCATCGTGATGTACCCCCAATTTAAGTTGTTTCTTGATTGTTTCATCGTGCGACATGCACAAACCAAGACGATTCAATCGCGTGAAGTCAGAGCTCTTGGCACCACTGAACTAAAACTGCGGAAATGCAGTGCGCAACAGCAGACATTTTTCTGTTCCGGCACCGCGCCAAAATCGCGGAAGACAAGGCAATGGCATTTGTGATTTTAGAATCACGCGGTTTGCTCAGCTTTCCACAAATCACTCACGCTGATGCAGACCTCAGAGGACAATGGTTTTTCAATTCTTCGACTATCGAGACATTCGACAATGTTACAAGTTCCTCTGGTGAAGTTTTCTTGAGGACGTTACTCTTTAACCTCTTGCGAAACTATCGCTTGGAAAGCCCCTGGCAGAGCGGCTTTAACTTCTTTCATTTTAAAAAGGATGTTTATCACAGCCTTCCAATCCTTTCGCGTGACGTACTTCACCAAATTTTCTTGCCTGCTCCCGTCATAAGCTACCATGCGTGTTGATTTGTGATAATTTACCTCCACAACAACTGTTTCGCTAGGTCTGTTCCGGGGAGGATCTGCGACGTTTTCTAATCTAGGAGGAAAAGGGAAAACATTTTCTTTCTCCAGGAAGTCGAGGGATGAACCTAACGCGAGAGAACAGCGAGCTCTAACTTCCCTTGCAATCGAACTGGGTGGCATGGCACACACAATTTTCTTGAACCGGGACAGCCATCCAAATGTTTTCTCTACAGCCATAGTGTATCCTTCAAGGAGTTCTTTCTTCAGGTTGGCTGGACTGTACGATTCTTGGCAAGACGGGTCTTTATGGTTTCGGATGTGTAAACTACCTATGATTTTTTGGATACTCATCCATGCTCTGTCCCAAGGAGAGGGCCATGGCGAGAGATTTTTTTGCAGCTTTTAAGCCATCCGAGTGGCACATGTTGTCAGATACCCTAGTTCAGGGGGTTTATATGCTTTAAATTTGTAAAAAGCCAAGACAGTACAATGATGAAGACCTACGATGGGCTTTCTGACGTGTCCAAAAAGAAAGAAAGTGGTAACATGCCCAACAAAGTCACAAAGAGTAAACCAGAAAAGTCTTAACAGTTGGTGCATTCAGATTTTCAGACAAGGAATGGCATTTTACCTATCCTTAACTACTTTGATACGGAACCCTGCATCAACAGTCGAGACTCCCATGTAACAGACAAAAGAAAAATAATGTGAGTCTATCAGTTACCCACTGCTTCACCCCACGAGTACATATGGGTTGATTGGAACCGTGCAACAACAGGCAGATAATAATAGTACTCACTTGCTCAAACTTGAGTTTTCTGCAGTACCAGCAAACGATAAAGAGGAAACTGTGATATTCTCAGTCCTGATTTCTTTACCCATCGGGGTCGACTGGAGGAATAGCTGCCTTCTTTCTACCAAAAAATACGAAAGGACGCGCAATGTATAAAAAAAAATTGCGAAATACTAACACTACTATGATGGCATAATAAAAAGAGAGTTTTTTAAAGAATTATTCAATATTTTACCTTGATGCACTTGAGGTGAAGTATCATCTCGATGAGCGTGAGGAGATCGATCACGCTCTCGTGTAAGTTGCTGGTGAAGAAGTATCTCCGCAAAATCATTATGCGTGATTCTGTGTATCCCAAGGGCCTCCTTCTGTTCAATCCACAGATTGTATGTGGATTCCCTGAGTTCTAGGCGTTTGATGCCTTCTGGCCTTTTTGGACAGCCCCCAGCAGGACGGCTGTCCGCCATATTGGCCGACGTTTCTACGAACCGCGACAGAAAACCAACTACACAGTGTCCTTGGAAAGAATTTTCTTCCACGCATGTGAATCACAAAGATAGTTCAGAAACTATAGAAAGAATTCCAGAGGAAACAGGAGCCTATAAATTGTCGAAAGAAAGGAGGGAATATAAAGGTGATAAAACTTGGATTTTCGGGGGCCCTGAAAATGGCAAATGAAGAGCGTGAGTTGAGTGTGAGCGTGCAATGCAAACTGTGTGGGTGAGATTCTCTAAGTCATACTGAAGTATACCCAACTAAGGAGCCTGGTCCCAGGCTACCACAATAATGCTTCCCCACTGTGTGATTGCATGTGATACTTTCATCTTCTGTGACACTACAAAACATTAGTGTCCCTGGAGAATCAGCGCCAAAAGCACAATGACTACCTTAAATGAAATTAACAATGGACTTTGAAACTTAAGCACAAAGTTTTAAAAGCTGTTTATTTAATGTACGTCTACTTGATGCACGTATGTAAACCTAACTTTTGCAAAATGCTCTTCGCATTCTAAGTCAATGAGCATCGTTAAATTCCTGTGATATGGTGGTTTTATACTCAAACTTGTGCTATAAATAGTAAACAGTGGTACGCCATGGTGGGATAAAGGAATAGAGGATCTAAAAATGGTTCTTGAAAATCACTAGATGCAAGAACAGTCCTTACCCTGTGTTTTGCAAGCGTCAGAACAGTCGTCTGCTGAATGAGTGTAGACAGACTTGCCTCGTACCTTGTCTACCTCTTCCATTACCTTCTCTCGATTGTCATTTTCTTTCATAAGCCCAAAAAAGTCAAGGTAACCTAGCTCTCGCAACTCAGATCCTAACTCTCCATTTCAAAGTACAGAAGTACACTGTTTTTCTCCATAGCCTACAAAACCACAAAATAAATAAATTAATAACTGATAAACACTTATGTACCAATAGTTCTTCGAACCGGTCATTAATAATATTTTTTTGCTCAACCAACAGCCAATTTGCAGAAAGTAAGTATTCAGAATACATGTGCGTAAGACAAATTTTAAATACCTCCTATTCCTGAAAGCAGGTGGAACACTTCGTTGTAGACTGTTGAGAAGCCAGAAAAGCTGACCTAACTGTGGTTTCTAGAGTTAAAAAAAAATGTTATAACATTAATTTTATTAAGATTATAAAAGAGAACAAAAGTTCTGTGACCAGTAGCCTGCGATCATGCCCTCTCCCTTGTCATCTGTAATCTCGAGCCAAAGAAGCAAACAAAATATAACGCCTGACCTCAGGTTATGTGACCAGTTTAAAACTGACTGTGGTGCATTAACAACCAGATTGCCGCAAATGCAACCAAAGATCAAAACAACTTCACATAAAATCAAAGGCAATCAAAGTAAAACACTTACGCCAAAGCACATTGGAATTCTAGCAGCTTCCAGTCGACAAAGCATACATCAGTTGCCTCAACCAAAGGCCTCATCTCTTTATAAAGGCGCCAAACCCTTGAACGGTTACCATACTTATCATAATTAAAATTCAACTTGCAGTGGTCACATCGTGAGCCAACTTCAGGCCAGCCTTTTTACCCATAAGCGTCAAGACTTGAACGTCACAGGGCTTGTTGTAATCGATCAGTTAAGGCAAGTGCCAACAGGCAGAGTTAGGAGGACAGGGAAGCCATTGCTCTCCGTTTCTAACTTGCTCTTCCTGGCGACCGCAACAGCCTCAAACAGAAAAGTAGCCTGGTATAAATGAAGTGTACATTAATGGAAAATGTATCTTAATGAAAAATGAAAGGTGCAGTAAAGTAAACCTACAGATTAAAGCTTATCTTAAAGCAATTACCTCGAACGTCAAAGCCTTCAAACTTATAATATATCACAAATCCAAAGAATACTGGTCACCTGCGTCCAATGGAATACCTGTTACCGTTGCCACTGTTTCCAAATGACGTGTTGGTGGACGGACCGCAAGCTCAGTGATGGAGTTGGCGACAAAGGGACAACGTTTAGCTCATACTTTGCCATAACATACAGCCACAAAACTAGCGGCAGGAGTCTGATGGAATGTTTTTAACTCGGTGGAAAGCAGCTGACGGAAGGCTTCCAAAATTGCTCCTTCAGCATTTAAAGACTGTGCTGCTTCTCCACGAATTTCGGCAACAAAGACTTCGGCGCTGAGACGCTTCCTTTCTCTGCCTTTTGGAGGCATTTCTGACAGTTGCTGATTAAACTACAAAAACTACCCTATTTTGTATATATTTACAAGACTTTATATCTAGCTAGAGTTTTAAAAACCGGGTTGCCTGAAATGTTAAGTCAAGTCCAGCACATTGCAGGCAATCTTCCGAAGCAATCTTCGGGACAAACCACCCTTAGCTCTTAACCATGAGCTCCAAATAACTTCCTAGAATTGACAGATATCAGTGGAAATTAAAGAAAAAATGATCGAGGGGGCGGCCTGTTGCCCCCGTTGGGCCAGCCAATTTTTTTTTGAGTGGGGCTTCCGTCAAGGCCAGTGTCATATTGTTGCATAGACACAGGGCTATCATCTAGTATGTATTTGGGGTAGCCTGGTTAAATTTCAGGGGGTTGGGGTTGTTCTAAAGAGCATGCTTTGTGCTAGACTTTGCATTTGCTGAGTTTTTGTGCCATGGCTTATACCTGTCTTTCAAAGTTCAGTGTATCCCTCAAATTGAGGGGGGTTTGTGTCTACCTGGGTGTCATGTTGTTGCACGAACACTGGGGTATCTTCTGGTATGCATTTGGGGTAGCCTGTAACAGCTAGAAAGAGAATTGCTTTGCCATCGTGGATTGTGCACCCAACAGACTACAACTTATGTTGAAGGAGGCAATGCACATCAAATGGGAGAATCCCACTTTAAATAAGCAGCTGAAACATGCTGACTTAACACTCTCGTTCTGATATTATTCTTTAAGTTTATTTTATATATATGTATATATATATCTCTCTCATAACATTTTGTGTTATAACCATTGTAATTATTTCAATTTTTACAATTTTATTCCTTGTATTAAGTATAGTGCTCGCGCAAGTGTTATTCCACGTCTCGCGCATCTTAAAATTGCACGTTAATTTTTCGAAATTTTGTTTGTATCACGTTTTAACTTATACGTCATTGCTTGTATTAATTCAACCGAACTTACAAACGAATTCACAACTGAAGATCATCGTTGAACGATCGAAACATGTCTTGTTTTAAACCTAAAGTTGTTGTCCATTGCTAAAAAATATTGTGGTGCAAGTTACAGAAAAAAAGAACTGTAATCCATACTTTGTTTTCACAAAGCTGAAAGACTGCGTAGAACATGCCTTACATCATTTTTTTTAATGCTGCCAATCAGAGCCAGTTCATTTATACCTTGTGATGCCATGTGATGCCTTGTGGTACTATGTGATGCCTTGTGATGCTGTGTGAGGCCTAGTGATGCTGTTTGAGGCATTGTAATGCTGCATGAGGCCTTGTGATGCCTTGTGAGGGCTTGTGATGCTGTGTGAAGCCTTGTGAGGCCTCATAATGCCGTTTGAGGCCTTGTGATGCGGTGTAATGCCTTGGGATGCTGTGTGATGCCTTGTGATGCTGTGCGAGGCCTTGTGATTCTGTGAGGCGTTGTGATGCTGTGTGAAGCCTTGTGATGCCGTGTGAAACTTGTGAGGCTGTGCTAGGCCTTGTGATGCTGTGCGATACCTAATGTGATGCTGTGTGAAGCCTAGTGATGCCGTTGGAAGTCTTGTGATGTAGTGTGATGCAGTGTGATGTGGTGTTATGTGTTGCGATGCAGTTTAAAGCCTTGTGATGTAGTGTGATGCCATGTGATGCTTCATGATACAGTGTGATGCCTTGTGATCCTACGGTGACGTCATGGGATGTCATGTGTCACCATGTGTGTCCGTGTTACGCCCTGCGATGTCTTGTGACAAGGTTGTCGTCCCCATACCTTCCCTGCTGCTATTAACTAAATCGTGCATGGTATATGATATACTTCTCCATTGTTTCAACATTTCTGGTTGCTTGATTAGTGCACTGCAAGCGATGTGCCATGCAATGTATATTAATCATAAAGGGCGTTTTTCCTTTTTCAGTAGCATGTTCACACCTTCAACCCTTCCTGTCATGATTGATGCCCCATCACTTCCAATACTCATCACGCAGGGCCCATAGGATGCAAAAAGCTGCAACTTAGGAACTACTTTTGCATTTTTTATTCGCTCACTCAAACTTTGCAGGATGGTAGAACTCTGTATTCCAAACAATCCTATGTTTTTTACGCTTTTAACGGTTTTTGGCGGGAAAATGACGTCACAAGATTGACAGCAAAATTTATAAATTTGAAGTTATGGCAAAACAAATAAATAATTTTGAAAACGCTTGACCAATTGAGTTTTTTTAAAAAAATTCACATTCTATTCTTATCACGTCGTGCATTTTAAAAATTATTTATTTGTTTTGCTATGTCTTGAAATCTTTAGATCGAAAAACAAAAACAGGATTTTTGGAATACAAAGTTCTACCATCCTGCAAAGTTTGAGCTCAAATGAATTAAAGAGCAAAAGTGGTTCCTAGGTTGGAGCTTTTTGCGTCCTATGGGCCTACCGTGCATTACTTTATGAAGAGATACACCACGGGCTGCAAGGACATTTTTTATTTTTTAAGTTACACAAGAAGCTGTGCACAGTTCCTGTTCAATAGTTATGTTAGTAAGGAAATGAGTCTCTGGAATAATACAATCAGACAGTAACTTTGCATAAATCACCAGTTTTTTCTGCTTTGACATGCCAACAATAAACCCGAATGGCAAAAAGAAAACAAATAAAACAACAGGTCTTGGTTCATCAATCATGCGTTTGAAGTCATAGAGTAATACGTGTTGTGTTTCATTCAAGTGATTCGCAATTAGCACGTGCATTTTATAATTAACCCCCTATAAGAAGTATTCTACTTGTTCCCAGGAATCCCGCCTCTAGCAGTATAAATTTTACCAAACTTTAGAAGACACAACATTGTCAAAAGTTTTAGGAAACGCTGAAGGAAAGTTACAAATTATTAGCTGGGCATGGAGATGTTTGGTGCGCCAAAATTACCCAGGATACGAATATTTGGGGGACATCTTCCATCGAGCCCCGCCAATCCTGCAGTGGTGCGCTCTAGACCTCACACCGAGGCTGTAATTGAACCTCTGCACGGGAGTAATCTCGAGCAGTACATAAAGGCTTAAATCGTCGGTCAAAACCTTACGTTTATGAGTGCAATATTTAGCATATCAAGATACCCAATTACTTCCTTTTGACTCAATGAACAATTTTTCTGGTACACTGATTGACGGTTTACAGACGTTAAGAGAATGGAGAGAGGAGGATTAAAGAAGGGAAGCATAACAAAGATTCGACACGTGCTGGCTGCCGATCGTTCACCAATGAATGTAGGCAATGGTCTAGACAGTTCACTATAGAGCAAATCAGATTCTGACCTGGAGCATTCAGTTTTACAGTCTTCCACGCCAACAAGACAAGTGAGGACATATTTCAATAAGCTTCAAAGTAAGAACACTAAAGTTTTCATGATATTTTCCTGCGAAATGCATGTTCTGGTTTCCTGTGGTGATTGGGTTATTGCAGAAAAATTCCACACCCTCATGACGGTACCAAAAACATTTATCTTGCACTGTCCAAAACATGGAATTGTTTTTTTTATCCGTGAATGTCCCATGCACACTTTGGGCAGAAAAACTGCCAACGGCTGCAGTAAAGATAACGCAAAGATATTTAACCGCTCATTGCAAATCACGCAAATAAGCTTAGGGCTCTCTGGCATTCCCTCTTCCTCCACAATTGCTTGAAAAAGTTTGGCCCGTTCTTTCTCCCAGTTGCAAACGGAGCTTACATTTCTTGTGTAATTAGCTCCAGAGGTCGAAGTCTCTGGAGGAATTACGGAAACCTCGTAATAATCAGCAGTGATGTCTTCTTCTGTTGACTGACCCGGTGTAGATATAACTTTCTTTGGGTGAGTGAGTCTTCGGATCGCGCAGTTAATCACAGAATTAATCGATAGGGGAGTGTGTATCACTAACCTCCCTTTCCTACCTAGAACAGTAGTTTTGAGGGACACTGGCTTAAACTTCTTCATCTAAAATCACAAATAATGCGATGAACGAAAGAGAAAAACATGGCAACAAGAAGAATTTTCGCCATATAGTATCTCAAACCTTTTTATTCCTTATGTGGTATCCTCTCTACCAGGAGGCTAAGACGATAATTTGCCATGGGTATTATGTTCTCAATTAAGATCTAATGGGTGTTACCTTTTGAGAAAATGTGATGTGGGTGTCAATTTTTGCTTTTGTGTGTGTGTGTGTCGAGGTAACAAAGTGACACCGGTCACTGTTTGTTGCTTTCATCTTCAACTGCATTTGTATATAGTCGCTTGCTGGGATTTGTTTGTAGTGCGAGGGATAGCCTCCTTTGAATGGACACTTGTATTCAACAATACCTCCTCCACTTATTCCAGGCATATCATAACAATATCATCTTGTGAACACCCAAACATATCTTTATTGCAATGTTTGATGCTTAGTGGTCCATAACCCTGTTTCATAATCATGTAATCGCTACGTGAATCATAGTAGATGACCCGAGCACAGTCCTCACAAACAGTTCCCCACCCCATAGCTAA
>NC_133202.1:30643997-30823997 GCF_958299795.1 Porites lutea
ACCTGTAATAGTGGTCATGGTTTTAAACATAGAAATATGATCACCTGGTGAAAGAGAAGTCCTATTATTCGAAGGAACAGTTGTAGAGTGTCAATGATAACTCGTTCAAATTGAATTGGCAGCAGGGGTTCATGCACTGAACCTCTTCGCTGGTCTGAACGTTTTCCAGTATGCTGCCTTCTGCAGGCCTCTATGGTTCTCTCAATTGGCCACTCTTGTACTAAAAGTAATTAGGACAGCAAAATATCATATACATGGTCACTACCGCTATATTAGCACTTTTTCAAATATTGGTAAGTTACTTGTTTTTTTGTTCAGAAAATATTACACATGGTTATCTTTAAAAAGAATACTATATTTCTGATGGTAATAGCATTGTATGTACATTTCTTTCAACTCACTAGTGAAGTCGGCAATTTTTTGCCTTGGTACAATAGCACCATATGCAGAAGAATTTTCCAGTGGTAGAATTCTCCCCATACACCATTGGCAAAAATTTCCAATCTGAGCAGCAGTACCAGTACCAGACAAAACAAAAAAGGAACATAAATTAATTTCTGGCCAACAGATAATATCAACATAATACAACACTGTAAGATGTGCTTACTTGGTTAAGCATTTAATTTGCTAAAAGGCTTGTGATATGATTCACTTAAATTTGTTTTATTTTTAATAGTCATATTACAATAAAATAGTCACATTACATTAAGAGTACAGTTGGCTCCCAATAACTCAAACCCTCACTAACTCAAACCTCACGCTAACTCTAACCAAAGTCAATACCCCCTGGATTTCCTTCATACATTCATACATTTCCTTCATAACTGTAATTTTACCCTCGGTAACTGAAACCCTCGATAAGTTAAACCTCACGCTAACACTAAAAGACAATTTCCCAAGAAGGTTTGAGTTATCGGGAGTTGATTGTAGCCAATGTGGAAATGAAGAGTGGCTTCTTAAAAGAGGGCTGCTTTATTGTACGTGTATTGTACTTACCAAATCACACCGTCAACTTCATCGTCATTGACTTGGAGATTGTCAATTTCATTAAAAATAGGTCCCAGACATGCCTTTGCTTCCATGTAGTCATCGTTTCCTGTAAGAATACAAATACAAGTTCTTTAGAATGATTTTCAGACATGTCCTTAAAGAAGTAGCTGATAAGAGAGTTAATTGTAAAACAACAAAGCATTTTTTTTGGTGATCATTTTGTTAGGTCTCAAAACCTTTTCACTTCATTATGTATTGATATTGTCAGGGGAAAATTGATTTTGTTCACTTTACATGCCTCATGTAGACACCCTTCAATTTTCCTCAGAGAACACCCCTACTTTCGGGGCTAATGTGTAAATAGCAATATTTTAAGCTGTCAGTGTCTGATCATGTCATTTTTGCAGTTTGCTTAATATACAAATATGGATCAGTGATGCATGTAACTTCAGCCCCCTTATAGTCCACAAAACTGAGGTACAACTTACTATAGTACAAAGCAACACAGTACCAGTGGTCACAATCATTTTCCTTTTCCTCAATTAGGCTGAATTCAGCCATCACCATACCAATTTTGTTGCTTGTTCTTCTTCCGTCAGCTGCAAAACGAAGGCTGAGTATATTACCATTTGGACTGCATTTTTGACACTTGAAATGGTCAGGAGCTGTTCCAAAACCTCTTTAATGCTGCGCCTTGCTCCATCTCCATTTTAGCCTGGAAATGAGAACGGTTTTTTTAATTTTTTCATGCTAGTTAGAAATAAACAATGAAAATACATATTTTTTGTTTGTTTAAAAAATGATCATCATTTTTTTTTGTCTCTACGTGAATCATGTGTACTGAAACCCCAATTTATGGTTTTTTAAACCCTGTATTACATAAAAAAGATCACAGAAAGATCCTAGTACTTGTATTTAAAGAAGATAATAATAATATACCTCAGGTATTGATTCAATATTAACAATTTCATTCTGCTTGTTTCTTTCTTGTTTTACAGCACTGATCAGTGGTAAGGCAAAACGCTGGTCTTCTGGCGAGGACATTCGTAACTCATGATACGCCTCATCTCATATCAGACCACTGTCTTTCGCTACCAGCACTCTCTTGGTAGTTTCACATGATGTGGGCTCCAGCTCTTCACTACTGTCTTCTTCTGACAGAGGAATGATTACCTCTTGACCCTGAACGTCAAATTTAATCTGAAACAAAGCAAACCGTTTTTACACCAGTGCTTCTTGTCTTGCAGGATCTTTTGGTAGAGGATACTTTTTAACCAAGATTTAATTTCAAAGGCACATTTTGATATGTGTACCTGAGGTTATGGAAGAACAAGTTTGTTGAATTCTTCCTCCGTTGTTAATGCAAAAATATATCTTTTAACTTATTATATCTGAACAGAAGAAAATGACATCAGCTTACCTCCACTGGCTTGAACTAATCCAGAGCAGGTAATGATTGAATTACCAGTTTCTTGATTTTTTGTCGTTTTTCATTTCTCGCCGACTTTAAAAGTTGCCAAAATTGTTTCTTGCTGTTGTAAAAACGTTGCCATTTTGTATTTTTTCTATTTTTTGCTCGTTTTCTTGTTGGACGGCGTGAACTTGAACGTTCAGTTGCTGGTAGTGGAAGCGAAGCGCTTCATTTTCTACACGGGGCCTGTTGATTTCTGTATTATGCACTTCGTAAAGAGGAAGAGTCCATTCTAGTGTCTTATGGCTGTGCCCGAAACTGTGTGCCTTCTGATGTTTGGAAAACTTTTGTGCATTTTAGTATTAACCATATGAGATCAGTTTTGTTTGTGGCACGAACTGTAAATTCTCTGCTTTTTAGGGACTATTGTTTTTACTACTATTGTTTTTTAGTTTTGTTCTGACTCTCACGTAAGTAGCGCAAACTCTTTAATACTACACGACAACTTCCATTATTTCCTTTGATAATCGTGTAAACTGACTCTTTGTTTACACAACTGTGCAAGTCGTATACAATTTTTACCAGTGCGTTAATTATATTGGATTAATAGGCATTTAGAGGTTAATCTATTTCGTTTAAATTTCTCGAAGTGCCGTAACGTAGTCGTTAATGTGCAAAGCGTGCGCACTAGAGCATTGTTTACAGTGGATTTCTTTTTCAATGGACGTAAAGCTTCGCAGGCAGTGAGGTTTGAAAGGAGGTGCGATTTTATTCTGTCGTTTGTTTACTGTTCCTTTTCAGTGTTTCGATCGTCATCTGAAAATTGTCTTTTTATAGATTTAAATCACACAAGTAAACAGCGCGTTCATGTTAGAGAACTTACTCACCAAGCGCGAGAATTTTGCTTGAAAAGAGCAACAAATTATATCAGCAAAGGACGCGGGGCCATAAAAGCGTGTTTTAAACTTCGTGGGCAGTGAGGTGAAAGGAGGTGCGATTTTTTTAGTGCTTTGTTTGCTGTTCCTTTTCAGTGTTTCCATTGTCATCTGAAAATTGGCTTTTTATAGATTTAAATCACACAAGTAAACAGCCCGTTCATGTTAGAGAACTTACGCACCAAGCGCGAGAATTTTGCTTGAAAAGAGCAATAAATTATATCAGCAACGGTCGGGGGCATAGAACCGTTTTTTAAACTTCGTGGGCAGTGAGTTGAAAGGAGGTCCGATTTTTTCAGTCTTTTTGTTTGATGTTCCTTTTCGATATATTAATCGTCATCTGAAAATGAGCTTTCTTTTGTCTGATTTAAATCACACAAGTAAACAACGCGTTCATATTAGAGAAGTTACGCTCCAAGCGCGAGAATTTTGCTTGAAAAGAGCAATAAATTATATCAGTTTAAAGGGTCGGGGTTTCAGAACCGTGTTTTAAGCTTCGCTGGCAGTGAGGTGGAAGGTGTTATTTTGTTCCTTTATTTTTTACTCACGCTCTTCAATGCATTCAATGGGATGTGCATTTAATTCTTGTTCAAACAAACGACTGTAAAATATAACCGTCATTTACATGAAGGATAAAATGTCCTTGCGCAGAATTCAAACAGTGCGAACTCGGCAACAGAATATAAAGCGGGCTGTTAAAACCACTGATCAGAGCGCCGCAATCAAACCACCGGAATTGTAAGTTCTCGGCTCCGTCGATTCAATCCGTGGTTAAAGTTCCTTATAATTGTTACTACGAGAAGTCATTTTTTGTAAAATTTATTTGAAAACCCAAATGTTTCTGTACTCGAACGAAATTTGCGTTACAAATGCAGCGGAATGTGGCCGTAACTCAACTAAAATTTTTAATCGATGCGATGAAAACTACACCACAGAGCTGTCTCGAATCTGAGCGTTTTTCCTAAAAAAAATTGTTTTTAAATTAACAGCAGCTGGGTTGGAATAAAAAGTCAATAACACAATGCTAATTGATAAATTGCCATTTCAAAACAGACTTTCTCTTCTCTAAAAACACACAAAATGTACCTCAAATCGATGATTCGGTTTTTCTTCTGCCGATCCTAGCCGCTAAGGAAACAGTGATAAATTCATCCAGGGCAAATTTCTTTTGATCTTTTGACTTTTTTCTTCAAAATGACAACGGAGTACTTTCTTCAACTTCCACTTTTCATTTGTGCATTTCATCGGTGCATTTTACTGACTAGAGAGAAGATTTGCTAAATTTGCCTCACTTTTACCGCGCTTGCTCAGTTTTTTGGCGTGCACCCATGAGCAAATGGTAGATGCCTATCTGACCAATCAGAACGCGCGCTTTAATTTTGTTATATTATAATCGAACTAGTCAATGATATGCCGGTTCCACTATTTAGTGAAGACCTTCGATGGTGGGTTATATAGTTTGTCCATCTTCTTCAGCATTCAGTTATAGAGGCTTCATTTTCCTTGGGGGTTTCTGAAAGAACAGATGAGTGCTTTATTTGTAAATGTCTTGTGGCTGGCATTCAGTTCACTATCCGCAGACTTCTCATTCAACGTAGCTGTAGAGAGAGTGTCTGCTACATGCATGTACCTGCCAGGCACATAAGTAGTGCTGATGTCGTACTTCTGTAGTCTTAGAAGTAGACGCTGAAGCCTTGCAGGGGATTTAACCAGCGGCTTCTTTGTGATTGGAACAGGTGGTTTGTGGTCTGAGTCCACTTCAACTGGCCCGCCGTACACATAGTGGTTGAATCTCTCGCACCCAAATACAACTGCGAGAAGTTCCTTCTCAATCTGACAGTAAGTTTTCTTAGCTGATGTAAGGGACCTTGATGCGTAAGCATGCTTCCTGGAGGATGCATGCTCCCAGACCTGACTTAGACGCATCCACTTGCAGCTTGACTGGCTTGGTAGGATCAAACAATTTTAGAACAGGCTGGCTAGACAAGATTCCTTTGAGACGTTCCACTGACGATGTGTGCTCGTGCGACCAGGTCCATGCTGCTTCTTTCTTTAAGTTTTGTCGCAATGGTGCAGTAATTTCCGACTGTTTGGGAATAAACTGGGAGAAATAGTTGACCATTCCCAAGAATCGCTGCAACTCTTCTTTGCTCTGAGGCGAGGGCATCTCAATTATGGCGCACACTTTCTCAGCATCTGGTTTCAGCCCTGATTCAGACGCGATGTTTCCCATGTACTTCGCTTCACTGACTTTTTACTGAAACTTTGCTGTATTATACTTTACGTTTCCCTCTCGGGCCCTTTGCAACAGCTTGACCATGATTTGGTCATGTTCTTGCTCATCTGCAGCAGCGACAATGATGTCATCGAAGATGACTTCCACGCCGTCAATGTCTCCAAATATTCATTCTTTTTCTGAAAGACTTCTGAGGCGGACTTAATGTCGAAGGGCATTCGTTTAAAGCGATAACGGCCGTAAGGTGTACTGAACGTGCAGAGGTAAGAGCTTTCATCATCTAGGGGTACCTGCCAGAAGCCATCCTTTTCATCAACAATAGAGTAGACCTTTTTGCCAGTCAGGCGACTTGCCATGTCCTCTGCTGTAAGGATTCTGTGATGCTCACGAGGAATTGCCTTGTTAGAATCTCTTGGATCCAAGCATAATCGCAACGATCCGTCACGTTTCTCCACAATGACTAGACTGTTAACCCATGGAGTGGGTATATCCACTTTCTGGATAATATCTCTCTCCTCTACCTCTTGAAGTTTCAGTTTTAGTCTCTCCAGCAGGCTTTTCGGCACTGCGAGGTGGAGGAACTACAGGCTCGACTTTGTCATCCAATTCAGTGTGATACTCGCCTTCCATGGGCCCAACCTAGAGAACACATCGGAGAACTCCTTTATAATTTCAGACTTGGTAAGCGGGGACTGGGCAAGAGTTTCAACCCTTCTGACGAGATTTAATTTCTGGCAAGCTGAAAGTCCTAAAATCGGCGGGGATTCAACAGCAATGACGAAATACGGGAGAGTTTTTTCCATTCCTTGAACCTTACAGCTTAAGTTCAGTTTTCCTTCAGGCTTCACCTTGAACTCTCTATACGATGAAAGAACAACGCTTGTTCCTAGCAGCGGTGATTTGTTCTTGAGTTTAGAGTAAACACTAAGTGGTAATACGTTGGCTTCAGCTTCGGTATCCAGTTTAAATTTAACTGTTGTTCCACCGTTCGCACTTGGGCGCATCACAAAAACTTTGCGAAAAACTAAACAGGGCTGTGATCTCTTATACCAATATTAGAGACACCAAAAGAAACAACTACCTCAGAACAATTTGTAAAGTCTAAGCAATTAAAGTGGAGGGAAATTTACAACGAATATGATCATTGAGCTGCTGCAGGTCATCAACGTCAGTAATCCTGCAGCGCAAATTAGCATTATCATCTAACTGAGACTTAGCTAAGTTAAATTCATGTTGGCAACTAAAATCCACCCTACCCATCGAAACCCTTTTTATAGCGGAGCTCTCGCGCGGAGCACCATGGGTAAGAAAATGAAGTAATTTACCCATCCTAGAAAACTTGGTAATCACGTGACCGTACACCGACCGACCGACCGACTGTCCGTCTGCACCACAGGCATACCAATGTAAAATAAGTCAATCAACAGGTATGGCAACCCAAATGCAACTCGAGGTTATTTTGGCGGGAAATCGCATAGCCACCGGCGTCTTGTAAAGCAGAGACAACTAAAGAGTAAATAAAGACGAAACGGAAAGCGGAAATTGTTTCTGTATCCGTGTTGTCTAAAGTATTTAGCTTAGATTAATTGTCATGTCCGAAAATCTGGAATACAGAGCAGGAAAAAGAGAGAAAAAGAGAAAGTAGGCGGCAGGCCAGCGAAGCTCAGCGAGAAAAAGGGCGACAGAGCTAGAGGTCTAGAGCGAGAGATAAAAAACAAAGGAGACATTTTTTTGTCGGAAGAACAACATGAAAATTTTGTAGCGCCGGTGACAAAATGGGAAATGCTAGCGGCCACCAATGCAAGGTGAAAATGAGCGGCAGTGAAAAAAAAGTGAACGAGAACACGTACGACATTTCCTCCATCAAACGTGCAACTAATTTTCTGGACGTTTCACGTTGTAGTCGTGCAAAACAACGGCAAAGAAATGTACAAAAAAAACTGTGCTGCACGTGCAAAGTTGCTTTTTTTGCTAATTAGACTTATTGTTGTTTTTCACCATTCTCCGGCGTTACCTTCGCCGCTTAACATTACACGATTTTATATTTTGTTTGAACAAACTATAAATATTATCGAGAGCTTCGCTTTTAGCCCTGGCTAAATCTATATATTACATATATACCAACTGTGAATACGATTACGTTATTTTCTAATTTTTCATTTAGTTTTGAGATTCTAAAGGACTGGTGACGTTCTGCTTTACCATCTAATAGTCTAGGGATTATCTGGTAAGCTCCCAATGCATCGGTTCGCTTTTCTTTGTCTTTTCAGTGTCCATCTTGTCCTCTGTGGGTTTACAAAGATAACGAGGTTGACAAGGGTTAAAGGGGCTACAGGGCTTACAGGGATTACGGAGGTTACAGGGATAACAGCCAGCGGATAACCTGATTTGACAGCTGTCAACTAACCACAACATGGATATGTAATATCAGGTTGCAGGCTCCCACACTAGCTAGAAAGTGTGACATTTCCTCTTGGTTTGCCTGTGGTGCGGACGGGCGAACGTACGGTAACCTGACTACCAAAATTTCTCGGAAGGATCGATAACCAGATTTACTTGGATATGGGGCTTCGCTAATGTTTTATACATAATATTTGTATACTAGTTATAGCTATCGCTAAGTGCTAAGGAGCAAAGATTTTACCTATGCGCTCGCTGTTCGATTTGTTTACAAACGTCATGAAATACAGTAACTGATGAAAAATAGATTGAACTTAATTCGATTGCATTGAAATTAGTGCAAGCTTAAAGCAAGGGGCACACATACACCAACCCACGCCGGGCCAGTACCTCACGCATAAAGACAGCCATATCACGCGGGCAGTGGCAGCCACAGACAGCTGTTTCGCCCTTATCGGGGCCCACCAGCGTGGCAATAGGCTGAATTAGGAACAGAAGGGGAACGTCAGTCGACACCGGGAAAGCGAGCGGAAAGGACTAAACGCGACTTCCGGTGCTCAATTTGCCTCTCTTCGATTGGTCATTCCAGTTGTTTTATTTGCGGGCGCCGTCGTCAACTGACGTTCCTGTTCTGTTGCTAAATCAGCCTATTGCCGTTCGGTTAATGAACGGGGAAAACCCGCGTCTCAAAAACACCTTACTGCCGAGGTCATTGCAAAGCAGTCTATCAAGCGCCAGCTCCACACAACACATGTGACAGCTGTTGGCTGGGAACCGCTCAGCAGTTCTACCACGACATGCGCGGAGAAGGTGGAGATGTAGAAGATGAAATACAATTTTTAACTCTGTGCCCTGCTTATCAAGAAAAAAGAAGTACTTTATTTGAATACTTAAACAAAGAATACAGAATATCAGTAAACAGAATGGCACCATATGATGTTTTTCTGTTGTTAATAAACCCTCCAAGCAAGAACAAACCAGTGCAAAAGTTAATTGCAAAATACGTATTCGACTGCTATGAGAAAAGAAGATCATTAGTTCTTTAGGTTAACATTGATTATAGTTCCACTTGTGTGCAATGTGTGTTATGATTTTGAAATTATTTGGATAAAGTCGATCTAAATAGGACTGTATAAGACTGCAAATAAAGCATTGTCTTGTCTTGTCTTGTCTACAACATATTTCTCGACATAATATATATTTGTATAAAGGGTTTAGTTTATTGTTCGTCTCACAATTGTCACTTTTATATTGATCGCGAAGTTTCGACCGCAGACTTCAGGTCTTCATCAGGCGATATTGTCGATTTACTAAGTCAGACTATTTGTACCACCGTGGTTGTTAGTGATTGTTGTATCACAAACCTCGCTAATGGTTGGTGGGTTTCGATCCAAGACATTGTTGGTCAGGTATTATCAGAGGAGGAAACTGATCTCTCAGCGGTCCGTTTTGGTAACGATCGGCTGTTATGTTGTCTGATTGTAGGCATCCACGCTTCAGGAATCTCACTTCCACTGTCTCTGTTGATGTTATTAGGGTGAAGTGTTATTTGAATAGCCTCTTGAAACTCTACGAGAGTACCAGTGCTTTGGATCGAAACCCACCAACCATGAGCGAGGTTCGTGATACACCAATCACTAACAATCACGGTGGTACAAATAGTCTGACTCAGTAAACCTACACTATCGCCTGATGAAGACCTGCAGTGTGCGGACGAAACGTCGTGATCAATATCAAAGTGACAATCGTGAGACAAATGATAAACTAAACCCTTTATACACATTACCCATGATAATTAATATCTTTCATGACAATATTTACACACACACTACAACGAAATATTTGTATATAGATCAGATAGGGTTACTTTGATTTTGCCGCATTACAGGAACACTTATAACAGCGTACTGCAAACATACTGAAAGCCATTGCTTATCAGGAAAAAACGCTGTATATTCAACCCGAATTATTCCCTAAACAGCTGGGTAGCTTACTAAAAGACCTTAACCGAGTAATTCAGTACGCATTTACTTTAGCACTTTAGAATCAGGCCAGGTAACTAACTGAACCTTGAAAGAGTAAGGTAAGATCATGAAAGGACCACTCACTGCTGGAGGTACGAGGCAGTCTTTCCTCGACGGTGTTCAAGAGGTGGAGTTGCGTTTTACTTCTCCAATAAATTTCAGAAACAAAACAGGTAGGAAAGCGTTATCGATACCATTTTTATTGTTTATCAATACCCTGTGCCACCAAAACTGGTTATCTGAAAGCAGAGTCGAGGATGGGAAGAGGTTCTATCTGCTAATTGGTAGCAGTTAATTCGATGTTTCTACTCAACCGTTGAAATTAGTGGCGAGGGAGGGAAGTCAATGGGTGTGCTATCATTCTGTTCACGCTTGTGTGGTCTTTCAGTGACTTTGCATAACTTTCGAAATTCTCGGAAAAGAGAATAGATTAACTCCGTTATTCTAGAAAAACGTTTCGTGGAAACTTAGAAAAAATATTCTTCAGAAGATTGTAAAGGAGGTCTTTCGATTATCTTGGATAAGGCAGGATTTTTTTTATCAATCCCCGTTTATCCTTTGAGAAGTAGTTAAACGACACTGACTATGAATGATAGCAATGTTAGCAATCTTCAAAGGTAATTGTCTTTGATAATTAATAATCGTGCCTCGTAAAGAAGTGAAAGCGAAACGACAAAGATCATGAACAGACCTGGTCACTGCTGGCGGTGCGAGGCAGTCTGCACTCAACGGTGCTCGCGATGTGGAGTGGCGTATTACTGCTCCAAGCAGTGTCATAAACAAGACAAGTGGCGCCATCAACCCCAGTGCGAGGCAGCAGCGTTGAAAATGCAGTGCTCCGGCTGCAGCGTTAAGCAGGAGGGAATGTTGAAATGTACCAACTGTTTGAAATCCTACTATTGCAACGCAGAATGTCAGAGAAAGGACTGGGAGAGACACAAGTCTTTCTGTCAGAAAGCTGTTGACGAAACGTTGAGATTAGTTGAAGAAATTAAGTTTCATGACCAGATAAAAAAGGATAATCCTGGCCTTCTCGCTACCTATTACTGGGGTAATGTGCCTGCTGTGGATCTGCTCAATTTGTCGATGAATGAAGGGGAAGAGTATTCGAACCCATTGGCTTTGTTGCTTTGCGGAGTTGGTGACCCAAGGAATGTTCTACTCACGACTGCTTCGTTACCTAATGTTTATACACAGCAAATCAGCTTCGTTATAAACGACATCTGTCCTTGTACCCTGGCCAGAACCGTTCTGCTTCTATACATGTTATATAAAGGTAGTTTGGATTGCTAGTTGTATATTTTATATATATATACAAATTTATGGTTACTTGTATATCTAGATGGTTTGAGGCGTCCCTAAATTTATTTTTCCATCATTGTATTAAATATTATCAAAACCATTCTTGGTAGCGGTTTAACTTGTAAAATCCTTGTTGATATTGGGAACTAATTATGCAGTGCTTTTAAAATGTGAAATCCTACGAAATTGAAGTGAGTTGTATCTGTATACCGTTTGAAGAGAGATTACGACTTCTCTTTCTGCAGACATTGTAAAATCAATGCTATTTCTGAAAGGAAATTGCTATAACTTCCCTTCCTTAGTTGCAAGAGGTCTGAAATCTGGCCCAGAGAAGATCTATTTAGTCTGTAATAAGACGAAAAAAAGCTTAAGTTTTTTACCTTCATATCTATCGTGAAATTTTTATTTTTGCAGAGCTCCTATGTTGCACAGTATCCGGCCAGCAGGCCCAGTATCCAACCACAACAAAAACAACGTAATTTTCGACAGGCAAGCCACATATAGGCTACCCTGGGTCTAGCAAAGTAGTCTGGCATTCCATTCCGAAAATATAAATCGCCTTAAATAAGGAACCTAGCATCTGAAACAAAACATTGTATAAAATGCTGGTTATGGTGGGGAGAACTGCGCGAGCGGCTGATTAAGTTTAGTCTGGGGCTGTGGAGATAAAATATGAAAAAAGAAACGAACAAAACGCAGTTCAGATTGAGTAGAATTACATTGTACGTATTACATGTATTTGCTAAGCTATAATTAAGGTCATGGATAAGAAATAAATGTAGTCCGCAGAATTCACGCTGCCAATTCAACGATTTTGCACAGCAAAGATAAAACTGGCCGGATACTGGGCACCTGAAGTCAATACAATAGTGAATGTTTCTGGCCTCGTTTATTCCAGACAAGTTAAATTTCAAGAATAAATAGTGAATTTTCTGACAAATTAACTCGTTAAGTATCTTCACGTCAAATATTCAACAAATTCTTTGAAAATATTACCTATTACTGAACCGTTATTTGAACAGCACTAGTTTTACTGAGCAGTAAACAAAGTAAATATTGGCCGAGATAATTTTACTCACCTGAACAGATCGGCGCCTTCTCCAACTGTTTCTCAAGCTGTAAGCCCACCAAAATTTGCATTTCATAACTAAAATGTTTGGTTCGCAATGGGAATAATTGAGGTTTTGTTTTCCCAGCAGTGGCCGAAAACTGGTACCTTCCGGTATCTGGGCAACATATTGTAGTACTGGTATAAACTAGATTTCTTTTCTCTTAAGCGCATGCAGTTTTAGCTAGAACTTACCATAACTCTTGTGCACTATTTGTAGGGGGAAATGGCGTCTCTTCGGCAGTGGTCCGGATTTGGTACTCTGTCTGCATTTCTGACAAAGATTTTTCCCTGCTAATATCAGCCCTTCAAGACCTCGTGGCCACAGCCGAACTCAGCACCATCACCGATGGCAAGATGGAGGTTTCTACTGCTCAGCTGGGGCAGCTTAAGACTGTTTGGGCCACGTGGCTTCGTTTGTCAGAGCTCAAAGGACCTTGGGTAACAGCTGAGGAAAGCAGCCCACTCGTCAGATTCAGGAAGAGAGGCTGGTATAAGGCATTACCTACACGCCATCCCTAAAGCGCACAGTGCGTCCGCACAACACTTTTTTGACACGGGCATCTTTCACACCACAACAAAATCTAAGGAATTAACTCAACAAAATCCAACCTTGACTGGTCGCGGAAGGCTCTCAGTATTAAGCTCTGAATTTCACTACGGCATACCTGCAGACGTGTTTCCATTCACGGGATGGGATTACAAAGCAATGGAGAAAATCTACAACTCTAAATCACTGCCGCATATGTACACCAGTTACATCACAAATATCCTGCAGAAATCCTGTGAAAAAATGACCAGTGGACGGGTGAAGTTTTATTTTATTTTGTGCGACTTTCTCAATATTGACCCTTACCTACCTGCAGATCTGAGCTATGACCGCATAACCACTTCCAACTTGTGGGATTTCTATCCCCTAGCAGATATGCTGACAAAATTCAAGAGCTTTCTTAACACTGCTAATCCCCACTCGGTGATGTTGACAGAAGCACAAAACTGGCCGCGAAACTATATACCTGAAATCATTCACGTTAGGCCATATCAAGTCGGAATAGATAAACTATGTGGGACAGCTTTGAAAGACACACAGAATGCCGAACTTGTGAATTCATCGGGACTTACTACTGTTGTGGAATATCTTGACTTGACAGAAGACTTTCTTCGTTTTCTACGCTCATCTCTTCTAGTCTCGTGTACAGATAAGCAGTTAGCTTCCTTTAAACGTAAAATGAAGATTTCATCTCTGAAGTATCTGGTTCATTCGCTGGTGCTGCAACTCCGAGACTTTATAAGAAACGAGAACACTGTTTCTCCTCCTAAATGGGCACTGAATTGTCGTCGAGTTGTCATGTTGAGAGGCTACGAGAGAGCATTGGAATGGAAACTTAATTCTGATTCTGCTGCTGAGGCTACAGCTCAATAAAATAAATCAAACTGTTTTCTGGTGGAGAATATTGTTTCGCAAATGTTAGGGAGTTCCGCAACTTTTTTCCGTGCTACTGGTAATGATTCGAGAAACGTTCTGTGGATAGTTTGACGGAGCTGACTGCAAAACACCACAATGTTTATCCTATACTTGCTAAAATAAAGCAGGTTTTTGGTTGCTTTTTTATCGTTTTTCTTGTTATTAGAATGACTGCTAGGCTTCATTAGAAAACAGTTTTGAAATATGAACCGCGTTGAATGACCATATTCTTGTCACACAAGAATAGCTCAGGCCACAAACTGTATCTCAGTTTCGAATTTCTCGGAAAAGTGAATACATGAACTTTCAATTGTAAGTTATTAATGAAGGAAATTTTTATGGAAAACATCGAAAGTGTTACATCACGACAAATTAACCCATTCACCCTGAACATTTTGTGTGAAACTCAAGTGGTAACGTATTCGAGCAGTCTGCTGGTCACCGTCGCTAAAAAGAACCACAACTGTCGAGAATGTTGTTTACAAGACAAGCACTTTGCTGGCTTTTGTCCCGGCCTAATTTGGAAATTAAGACTTCTGATGTTCGTGCGTGCGCGTGCGCAGAAGAATCTTTGTTTGGATACCACAAGCCACTTTAAAAAAACACTGAATAATTTGACATAGAGAAAATTCCAAGAAATCATAATCAGGAGTTGTTTTGTCTCTGAACTCAGTCACCTCAGTGACCGTACTAATCAATCAACGCAAACAGGAAAGGACAAAGCACCACGGACTATTTCCAGCTGCCCCTGCGTCTTGTAAAAGTTATGTTCAGGGTGATTCTATTATTGAGTCGAGGTTACCAGCAGAGTATACTTTCCGCTATATACTTATCTTCTCAAAACGATGATCTTGTCAGATCTCCAGGCAGTAGACTTAAAGATAGATTCAGATATTTTACACAAGCATGAAAATATGACAGGTATCCTCATGAACTGAATAATTTAGCATATGTTAAGAAATTCTGAGAAAAAGGAATATATTAGATCTTCAAAAATCTGTCCCTGTTTCTCGTAAACGTTATGTACAGGGTGATTCTGTGCTTGCATCGAAGAGGTTACCAGCAGAGTTTACTTTCCGCCTCATACCTTCTCAAAACGATACACTTCAGACAGTAGGCTTTAAGAAGGACTCGGATATTTTACGTGACCTTGAAAACATGACATGTATATGAATGAATAATTAAGAAATTCTGAGAAAAAGGAATATATTAAATCCTTAACAATCTGTTTCCGAGTAAAAGGTGGTTGATGTCTGTGTATATCCTATCAAGAACAGCTATTTAACTTAAATTTTAAAATGGCTAACCGGGAAATTCTGTACTTCATCACCGCATAAGACACAAAAGCTCTACAATATTCATACAATGGGGCCTTCGTATTACACTAAGTGAACAAAAGACATGGTCACAAATTAATTGTTAAGTCTATTCACATCTCTTGAATTAGTTCGACAGTGAAATAATGAAAATCTGTTAAGCGGATGACATCTGTGAACTCATGAACAGAGCTGGTCATTGCTGGCGGTGCGAGGCAGTCTGCACTCAAAAGTGTTCGCGATGCAGAGTAGCATTCTACTGCTCTAAGAAATGTCAGATCCGAGACAAGTGGCGACATCAACCAGACTGCGATGCAGTAGCGCTGAAAATGCTGTGTTTCGCCTGCAATAATGAAAAAGAGAGAATGATGACGTGTACTAACTGCTTGAAATCCCATTATTGTAGCACAGAATGTAAAAGAGAAGACTGGAGAAGGCATAAAACTTTCTGCGAGATGACTGTCGATCAAACGTTGGTATTAGTCCACAAAATAAAGGAAGTTTTGCAAGCTAAAAATAGTTTTAAGGGCCTTTTCGTAACCTATTACTGGGGTAATGTGCCTGCTGTGGACCTGCTCAATTTGTCGATGAATGAAGGGGAGGAGTATTCGAACCCACTGGCTTTGTTGCTTTGCGGAGTTGGTGATCCAAGGAATGTTCTACTTTCCATTGCTTCTTTGCCTGATGTTTATACTCAACAAGTGAGCTTCGTTTTGAATGACATCTGTCCTTGTACCCTGGCCAGAATAGTCCTGCTTCTCTATATGTTATACAAAGGTATTTTTGTTAATGTTTGTAAATTATTGTACACTTTTTTAAGAGATTACATTTTTTGCTTAATTAGCTAAGGAGTTTTTTATTTGAAGCTTCAACTTTCACGCCTTATTGGATGTAAACAAGGAATAATTTAGACATATTAAATTCTGCAAGCAAAATACTGCAATGCTGATCGTACTACGTGAAAATTAACTCTGCAAGACATCAACACGACCCCGAAAGAACTCAAAACAAAGCGGGGTTGTAGCCATAGACAGCTGTTTCGCCCTTGCAAAATTTAATATGTCTACATTATTATTTTTGCTGATCAGGTCTTTATAGATCCTACGTCCTTCGGCATATTCGTTTGCGGTCCTTTGCAGCCCTTTATGGTTAGTGTTTGTACATTATGAATTTTTGGGCCGTAGATCTTTTATAGATCCGTTATGCTGTAATTCTTGCATGGTTTTATCCATGTTTTTGAGGTTGGTTTTGGCCAATTCTTTATTTTATCTGCGAGACATCAACTTGACACTTGCACTCTTGCCCTCCAGAAGACCCGTGTTATGGCGTGATTCTGTGGGTGTTGAGAGTTTTGGGTCAGGGCTTAAAATCAGAGTGCGCGGATATTTTTTATCAGAGTTTTCTCTGATTGTTGCGCCATACTGACGAGCCCCAAAAAGGGCGAAACAGCTGTCTATGGCTACAATCCCGCTCTGTTTTGAGTTCTTTCGGTGTCGTGTTGATGTCTTGCAGAGTTAATTTTCATGTAGTACGATCAGCATTGCAGTATTCTGCTTGCAGAATTTAATATGTCTACAAGGAATAATTGTTTAACAATTTCATGCTTCTCCTCTATCAATGTAAACATAGCTGTGACCAGTCTCATATGGCTAGTTTGTCGATGCAGCACATTTAGGGTACCCGTCTTTCTTTGGTGAGATGTAAACTTGTAAGTGGGTACTTTGTAGGTACTCAAGTTATTGCTGTTAGCTGCACCACTATTCGTGACTCAGTCATACCATAATTAAACTTACTTTTGCTGGAAGCATTAAGCACAACAAAGTCATGAAGGATGTAGCGACATTTCACGAGGAAGATAATGTTCTTCTGTTGTTATGTTCTTAGAGTTTGCCCATCGATCGTATCGCTGTTTTGTTTCCACCTACCAAAGATGAGATCTTGCGTTAAATTATATGCCCACTATATCCAGCTATTTTATCGAGACTAATGGGGACAGTATGTGATGTCAAGTAGGGCACAAACAAATTATTCTTGTGGTCGCGAGGAACTAATAAGTTTTATTTAGGTGTAGCATCTGAAGTTATTGCTGTTGTTTAAATTTGGGTTTCAAATCTCAAAGAACCCATATTTTTTATTTATTCAGTGGATTTACTACTATCGCTAAGTGTGGCTAGTGAGCCCAAGATCAAAGTTTTATTATTTTAATATTCAACACCCATTATCTTCTCTTACATTTGCAGGAGGTGATAACATCTTTCATGCCATGATTCGAATTTGGTATTCAGTCTGCCTTTCTGAAGAAGACTTCATCTTGCTGACCTCATCACTTCGAGACCTTGCTACAACTAACGAATTAAGCAGTCTTACTAAAGGAGTGATGGATATTTCTGCTGAGCAAATGGAACAACTTAAGAGTGTTTGGACAGCGTGGCTTTGCTTGTCAGAGCGCGAAGGACCATGGGTATCAAATGAAAGGAAAATGGTTTTCTCCGCTGATCGGCCAGAAGTTCAGATTGGACTACCTCGTTACCTGGATACCATCCCAAAACCACACAGAAATTCTGCAAAAAAGTATTTTGACACGGGCATTTTTCCCTCAACAGCAAATCCCAAAGAACTAACTCGACAAAATCCTACTTTGACTGGTCGTGTACTCAGTCCACTTAGTCCAGAATGCGCTGAGTTTCACTACAGAATGACTCCAGATCTGCATCCGTTCACTGGGTGGGATTACAAGGCGATAAAGAAAATCTGTTATTCTGACTCACTTCCAGAGATGTACACCATGTACGTGTCCCAGATTTTACAGAAATCCCTTGAAACGATGAACGCTGGTCGTGTTAAGTTCCGTTTTATTCTCTGCGATGCTCTAGAGATCGAGGCGCATCTTCCTGCGATTATCACGTACGACCGCATTACCACTTCCAACTTATGGGATTACCTACCCCTATCCGTGTTACTGACAAAGATGAAGAGGTTTTTAAATCGGTCGAATCCTCATGCAGTCCTGTTGACTGAAACAATCAACATGCCGAACGTTTTGCCGGAAATCGTTGAGAAACTGCCAAATAGTTGTAGTGATTTACTGCGTGAGAGGGCTGTAAAGGACACGCAAGATCCAGAAATGGTCTTCTCTTCAGGTAATTCTACGGTTATCGAATATTTAAATCTGAGTGATAAATTTGTCATGTATCTGCGTGCATCTCTTCTAGTATCTTGTACAGAGAAAGAACTCGCTGCATTTGACAGAAACAAGAAGATCCCATCTGTGAAAAGTCTAGTACGTTCCCTAGGACTATATCTCCGGGATTTTATTAGAAACGAAAACACCGTTTTTCCTTTTAAATGGGCGGTTAATTGTCGTAGAGTTAACATGATGAGAGGCTATATCAGAACACTGGAATGGAAACTAAAGTAATTTCTACCTTTGATAAGGCTGCGACAAAGTGAGACAAATTAAATCTCTCACAGCAATGAAACGTGTGCTGATTTAGCACGACTCTCAGTGTTGAAAACAGGAAGTACTCTTAAATCCAATTTTAATTCTAGGAATTTTTTATTCCAAGTTTTTTAATGATGTTATAGAAGGAAATACTAAAGTAATTTAGTTCTGAAATACAAATGAAGAGAGAAGTGTGCTGTCTGTGCATACCAGATCGTAACTTAATACTGTTATTATTATTATTATTATTATTATTATTATTATTATTATTATTATTATTATTATTATTATTATTATTATCATTATTATTTTGTTCATCTTCTTCTTCACCTGAATTATACAGATTGTTTCATAATAGGATAAACAAAACAGTTTTGGATAACAGGAGAGAATCCAACCTCGTTGCCAGGGTTCTCTCTCTTGCTTCGAGAAAGAACTCTGGTTGCGGGTGGTCACATAGCCCCCAAAATCCGGGGCTAACAAGAATTTACCTCATAGGAGGGGTAGTAGAGTATAAAATTGTCGCCGTTGTGAGAAAGGAACAAAATACACTGGAGAGTGTGCACGCTAGAGAAGCACTACTTTGAAGTTATCAGAACAAGTTTATAGAAAAGGTTTTTCATATCATTCACGTGCTTTCGACCTAAAAAAATTAAAGTTCAAGTTGTTGTTGACTCGCGGAAAGTAAGTATTGCGTTGAAAACGTTTGATTCTTCTTTGCCGCGGCATGAAGTGGGGCCGGTTACCGGTCGATTAAGAACAGCAAACTTAAAGCCGGAAAGCCGTCAGGTTTCGAAATCATGTCATGAGATGAAGAGGAAACAAATCAATTTTAGCATCTCCAGTTAATACAATACTTTCAGTTATCAAGAATTTAAGGCCATTGGTTGGAAAGGTTTGTTCTCATGCAAACCTTGCAAACCTTGCAAACCAGTCAGTGCAAGTGCCGACCTCGATACAGAACTGAGACCAGACGTTAATCCATAAAAACCCTGAAATATAAATCAAATGTAACTTACTTTGCTTCTTCATGCTGTCTTTCATCGACATTTAAAGGTGATCAAAAAAAAAAAAAAGGCACCGAATCAGAAAATATAAGGTTAAGCTAAGTTTAGCTAATTTAAATCCAGCAGTGTTGTTGACAAAATTAGCGATAGCTAGAAAAGCGTGAGCTTAATATTTCATCTGTGTGATGTATACGATAGAAACACTTCTTGAAAGCAAAATAAATAGAAATATTTGTATCACTGGTAATTAAAATACTGCTTTTGAAAATAAACTTTGTGTGTCTTGTCAAGCGAGTACCTTCTTGTTTACTCGACACTAAACAGACTGAAAATCAAACGGGTCGAATTCAAAATTTTCAGAACGATCTTAACAAAACATTGTTTGAAAAGAACAATCATAAACAAACCTCGCCCCTTAATTTAACTTTTCACAACGAACAGCATGTGCCTGAATACATATTACTGCCTCGAGGTTTAGGCCATATTCAGATAATACATTTGCCCTACTTTGATGTCCCTGATGAGGAGTTCATTGTCACGAAGCAAGAGAGAGAACCCTGGGAACGAGGTTGAGAAGAATCTTGGTAGCAGTTGTGTAACTTGCGTTTCATTTCGGGCGGTAGTGGAAGAACATAAAAAATGAATAACCAATAATTGCAAAGGGCTTTAGTTATTGGTAAACAAATTTCTAGCTGCTTCAATTTTTCTCTTCAATTCACCTGTCAAAATTTTGACAAATCTTAGATAACTAACGTCTCCATTCGAAGACCTTTCTGGACTCAGCCTCAATGAGAGAGACGCCTCATCTCCAGTTATAAGGATGTATCTTCAGGCTGACCTAACATATGTTTGGTTTGAAAAACTTCTCTCACACTCAAGTCAATATTCAGAAGTCATCAGTTAGAAGAAATGGCTGAGGATGGGCGACATTTTCCTCAAGAACAAGTCATTTGAATATTTGGCTCAGTAAGTGTTTTGTCACGTTATGTAATCCCCGCTCTTTATCGAGTTTCTTAACGTAGCAAAACCTAATTTGTCTCTTCCATTTTCGCGAAATGGAGTAGTCGAGAGAACATTTACAATAATGACCATACAATTCAGAGAGACAATAGCATCTGTCAGTAGAAAAATCAAAGATGTTTTCGCTGCAACCGGTACTAATGAATCACGTCTACTTCTCTATTGCAATTAAATTCATCTCATTGCTACTAAAGTAAAAGCAAATTTACACCAAACTGATATACTTTTACCAGAAAACATAAACATTCTCGCTATAATCCGTTTAGTTGAAATTTAGAGTGAGTTTATCTTTCAAAAAATAGAAGAGACTGCACCTGTCGGCAAACAAAAGAACTAAACCAATAGTAAACAAGTGTTTCCGCTGCGGTACATTTTGTCCTCAAAAGAACTTGAATTGTAAGTGCATACTAATGTACTATACAAAGCGATAGCGTCCGAGAGAGCTGCCCTTTCGCAAGCTGTTGGAAGTACTTCCAAAACGTGCCGGTAACAAACTAGTGTAAAGTACTTGGCTCCCAACCACAAGTCTTAAACCAGCGCTAGTAAAAAAGTAACTGGTAAAGGAAGCAGCTGACTCTGCAAATTGGTCGATCCAAAATGGAGCGTTATCTGAACTGACCTCTAATTTTCAGTTACACGGGAGAGAAACACTCCATAGCTCTAGTAGACCTAAAGGGTAGATTGTGTGGCTGGGCGAATAAGTCAGTAATAAACTATTGAGGTGAAGTGGGAAGCGTCCACTCTAAAGTAAATTCATCTCCCCTATTCAAGTTGACTCTACGGCAGTTCACAGCCCACTTGAAGGGAAACACAGTGTTTTCATTTCTCACATAGTCACGTAGCTCCAGGCCCAAATCAGAAGAGATAGTTTTTATGGATGGAAGCTTCTTCCTTTGTTTCCTGAAAGACTCCAATTCTGTTTCAGTGTGTGACTCGATAAGCGCGGCACAGAGGTAGAGCTGGAAGTCTGGAATAATGTTGTCGTATTCAATTAAGCTCGTCAAGTGCCCGGTCGCTACAAGCAATGGATTGTTTGTGCCCTTCACAACTTTCGGTGTAAGTTCAGGGGCCCTCAAAAATATATCAGCTTTCACTTCGGGCAAATAGTCATCCACCCAATTATGCATTTCAGTCATTAAGACTGAATGACTGTTGCTGACATTCAAGTACCCCTTGAATTTTGTCAGTAAGGCTGGAAGGGAAATGTAGTCGCTTAGATTTGATGTTGCGATGCGGTCATATGTAAGGTCGACAGGTAGGAATGGATCAATCATCATGCAGTCACATAGTATCACCTCCAACTTCACCCGACCACGTCTCAGTTTGTCAATGCACTTGTTCATGATATGTGATAGGTAGGTGCTGAACATATCTGTGAGCGAATCATTGTAGCAGACACTCTTCATGGCTTTGTAATCCCAGCTTGAAAAGGCAAGATTACTCGGGTCTATGTTGAAGTCGTAGTCGTCTTGTTCTCCAGGCTCATACTGAAATAGATAACTTGTCAGAGTTACGTTCTCTCGCGTTAACTGCGATGATTTCACGCATTTTGAGGCGAAAAGCCCATCCTTCATCCACAACTTAGCAGATCTCTTGTGGTCTTTTGGTATCGAGTTTAGATAGTTAAAAATCCCAGCCTCTGATCCAGTATCGCTATCGAAGGCGTCATTCCTTTGTTCAGTTACCCAGGGTCCTGTGAGAGAAGACAACTGGACCCAAACTTGCCACACCTCCTTCAGCTTACTCAGTTGATCAACTGACACCATGTTCACGAAGCCATTCGTTAGAGTGTTTAAATCACTAGCGTCCAAAAGGTCGCGCAGTGCGGACATCAGCAGTGAAAAATCGCTTTCTGAAATTCGTAGCGAATACCATATGCGAATTACAGTACCAATTCCGTCATTTTGTCCTGCGAGATGAAAAGTATCAAATTTTATAATACAACCAAGCAAGTAGAAACAATAGGAATTAGTGTTCTTTTGCTGAGATGGACTCTGTTAAGCCCATATTACTTGTTTTTCCTTTGCTTTTTAAAGGCTGCGTAATGAAGAGAAAGCGATCCCATTGTTATGACCGTCTTATCGTAAAGCTAATCAACGCTTGCGGTTCATTAAAAGAAGTCATCTTTAAAACGATTTTGATAAAACGTAGGCATAGGAGTACTTGATAACTGATCCAGATAGCCTCTGTTTTGAACACGGCATGCTTATTCATTGCGGGAGAAAAATCATGTCAAAGCTTCAGTTTTGATCTGTATTATACACTTAATGTCAGATCCCAAGGGAAACAGTTAGTTTTGTTTTCCCGAGAGTCCTGATGTTTCCCTCGACTTCGTCTCGGAAAACATCAGGACTCTCGGGAAAACAAAACTAACTGGTTTCCCGAGGGCCTGACATTAAGTGTTTTGTTATATTTCTAGACTTTCACTTCAACAGCAACAAAAGAATAACCGGAGCGAACCAAAACAGTCGACTCGGTACTTGTAGCAACACAAATTTAATTCTCAAAACCACTGAATGAATGATTTACAAACAAAAGTACTTTCCTCATATTATCTGCATCTTTTTCCTCCACTAGCTGCTGTTTTTCTTCTGGGAACTTCTGGGATAACTTTAAAAATCGTTGCTTTTTAGCTTGAGGCTTCGTTTTTGAAAAAACTCTCGTGAACGATTTTGGTAGAACAGTTCCCAGTGCCGAGATATACTGCTGCAAGTAAAATAAGTAATAGCGTCATTTCGTTGCTATGACAACTCCGATGTCATTGCAACCCTGATCATAACAAATTGTCATCTTTATCTAATACAACTGTGGTGGCCATTTTTCCAAATATTTGTTTATAACGACGTAGTTTATGCTCAAACTTGGGAGGTATTGACCCTAAGAAACTGTATCGAGCCTCCGAAATGATCTTTTGCCGTGCACATGTAGTTAACAGTAACGGGTTCACGTATAAGTGGACAAGAATCGACAAAAGCTGTCATTTGTTTATGTTTTAAGCAACAAGATCTTTCAATGTTATTTGCTAGTCTTCTGGCATTCAAAGAATGATTAAAGGAAAAAAACGTGGCATTTGGGAGATTTCCTTTTTCTATAATATTCCAGTCGAAAAGGCTACATTTTATTTAAGGAATGTCGTTTATCTCACCTTTGTATAACATATATAGAAGTAGAACGGTTCTGGCCAGGGTGCAAGGACAGATGTCGTTTAAAACGAAGCTGACTTGCTGTGTATAAACATCAGGTAACGAAGCAATCGTAAGTAGAACATTCCGTGGATCACCAACTCCACATAGCAACAAAGCCAATGGGTTCGAATACTCCTTGCCTTCATTCATCGGCAAGTTAAGTAGGTCTACACCAGGCACATTACCCCAGTAGTAAGTACGTTCCATGCCAGGGAACAGCCGAGCATTTATGCGGTTCATTTTAATACTCTTCACTACCTGTATTGTTTTTATTACAACTTCATAGCATTGTTCCTTGTGGCTTTCCCAGTTCTTTGTCTGGCAATCTCTATCACAATACCATGATCTAAGACAAGTAGAGCATCTTAACATGCCTTCATCTGTTCTACCGTATCCCATACACTGCTTTTTCAGCGCTGCTGCATCGCAGTCGGGTTGATGTCGCTACCTGTCTTGTTTCTGACATTTCTTGGAGCAGTAATACGCCACCCTGCATCGCGAACACAGCTGAGTGCAGACTGCCTCGCACCGCCAGCAATGACCAATTCTATTCATGATCGGGATCTCATGCGATTTTCATATGGTACACCGTTATTGTTTCTGTGTCGCAGTAATTAAAGAAGAGGCTTTACAATTCACTTGTGATCGAGTCTTTTAAAGTTCGTTCGTTACGCAACGCTGCTACTGAATCACCCTTGATTAATGTGATTTGGAAGCCCCGGTATATTTAAATGCAAATTTTCTATCCTTGTTGTGAGAAGGAACCACTATGAACCCGGAAGCAGATCGCTGAGACGTCAATATATTCTCTTTTCTGGGAATTTCTTAACATATGCTAATTTGTTCAGTGGTTCATAAGGTCACCTGTCTTATTTTTACAATCGCCGCGCCGCGTGGCTACAGAACATTTCTGTCCTTTATTAGCACAGCCTTGAGATTAAAACATTACAATTCAACGGCAATCTACTGTTAGTGCCCCGTTGGACAAGACTGCCATGTCGCTTAACAATGCAAAGTAACTCAAGTACTTAGTACCCTGGGGGAGGGGGCGGGGAGGGCACTCAACAAAGTTTTATAGGGGGAGGATCCACCATCCAGAGCTCCAACCCATAACCTCTTTATTTACCATTTTTGACAGAAAAGGTTCCCTTTTAGTTGGTATACCTATTATTCACACATGGTACCCCCCTTGTCATATACCTAGTTTAGAACGCTGCATTCCATGTAACTGCGGTAAATGCACTGTCTATTTTTTTTTTATCAGAACAAAACACTTTTTGAATAACCAGATAGTTTTCTTGGGTCCTTTACAGACCGAAATGACACACTTCCTAACCTTTCATACTCTTCAACGAGTGAAATTTCACCAGAACAAGATCCCAGTTTTCGGGAGGAGCTTTCCCATATAGACCATTATAAGGAGTATCCCGCGTCCGGGACGGCATTGAAATTCTTCGACGATAAAGGATGTATTGGCCGGAATCGTTGGAATCGTGCGACAACGGGAATACAAAGCATCCTAGTTTAGTAACAGCCAAGGAAATATACTTTCATGGCAAAACGTTCACCAATCACTCCAAGTCTCTTTCATGAAAGAGTCTCTTTTTGATGATTTAAATATATTCATGATTGCGTGAGTTCAGTGTTTAAGATCACCAGGCCGAACACAGGGGATTAGCCTCAGTTTTCCCTCTATGAGAAGACAAAGCTCATCCGAATCGAATACTTTTGAGAAGTGCAATTTAACTGTGTTTTTGATGTTACAGAACCGCCATTATTCCAGTTGGAAATAAACTCGTATGTGATAGCTTCTCCAATGTTGCTTTGCCACTCGACTCTGCTTGCACTGCTAATGTATGCTGCAGCTCCTGCAACTCAAGTTCTTGGAAAAACCCGCTCTTTTCTAGGAAATCCGAGTGTAGAATGATAAAAAAGCTCGTTTATCTCTTTCTCTCTCTTTTGATGTGCCACGTCCGTTTTGTTCAGTCAAGTGAATTATCACCCTTACTTACCTCTTGACACCGACTTACAAAAAAGTCTCAAACGGACCCTGTGCCTGTGATAAATGTTTATCAGACATGTTGTCACGGAATGTGGGGGGGGGGGGGGATAGTGCGGCTTTGGTCTTTCTAGTTCCCAATTCGTTGTTGCATTGATGACTACGGTAACGTGGGTGGCTTGATATCAGACGTCATGGTGTCCTGTTACAACTGACATCTGACCTAGGAGTGTCAAGTCATTTGTGTGGCATAGCAAATGCGTCATCATCATTTCTACTGAATGTCAATATCTAGTAATGTCTCATCTTATTAGTGATGAGAATATGAGCGAATGAAGGAGGAAAAGAAGTGCACACTAAGCCTTGAAGAAGAAGAGTATTGGTTAGGTGTCAGCTGGTTTGCTATATAACGGTCACGCGAAGACGATATCTCCCAGATTATTTTTAGTAAGTTTAAAATTCAAGGAAAAGATAAATATACCAAGGTAAGTTATCTGATTGAGTGTATTCTTTATCCTTAATGGCACCAAATGTCTTTGTCACTACATCTTGCTAATTAGTCTATGAAGTACGTGGTAATTTGAGACGCCCAGTAACTGATTCATCTTGAGGAAACGATCCCAGTAAGACGATATAAAAGATAACCATTGCCGGCAGGAAGTATAGGTTTGTTTGCATTCCCGAGTATCCTTGTAGGCAGTTGCTGACTCAATGCTCTGGAACGAGGTAACCTAATAATTTCCCTTATATTCCAGAGACAACACGTAGCAGCAAAGATCATGAACAAACCCAACCATTGCTGGCGATGCGAGGCAATCTGTACTCAACAGTGTTCGCGATGCAGAGTGGCGTATTACTGCTCCAAGGAATGTCAGAAACAAGACAAATGGAGACATCAACCCGAATGCGAGACAGCAGCGTTGAAATTGCAATGTTCAGCGTGCGATATTGAACAAGAAGGACTGATGAAGTGTACCAACTGTTTGAAAGCCTGTTATTGCAGCACGGAGTGTCAGAGAAGCGACTGGAAAAGACACAAAACGTTTTGCCACGATGCTGTTGACAAAACATTGAAATTAGCACAAAGAATGAAGGCGCTTCATGAGATGAAAAAGGATAACACAGGCCTCGGAGGTACTTACTACTGGGGTAATATCCCAGCTGTAGACCTGCTCAATTTGTCAATGAATGAAGGAGAAGAGTATTCCAATCCACTGGCTTTGTTGCTTTGCGGAGTTGGTGATCCAAGGAATGTTCTACTTACAACTGCTTCGTTACCTGATGTTTATACCCAGCAAGTCAGCTTTGTTTTAAATGACATCTGTCCTTGCACATTGGCTAGAACCGTTCTGCTTCTATACATGTTATATAAAGGTATGTTTAATTATCAAGATATAAGTTGCTTTAATAGGGCATACCGTAAATGATCGATTAAGCGCTGCAGCGCTTATTTAATTTTTTCGTTTCATTTTTTGTTATAGGTGCGGCGCTTATTTCAACTACGGGTAAAACACTGAGGGGAATATAGAGAGTATTAAATAGGGCGCGTACGTAATAGGTATGTTTAATTTAGTATAAAATATATACACCTAGAATTGTTATGTAAACCAGGTTTGAAAAGTTTCCACATATTAAAACTTTAGAACTCACGAGTTGGTCGAGGTCTTATTTCTCAAGCGATATGGTTTTGATATCTCTTTATATCAAGCGCTGTAACAAAGGTGGCGCGTTAATTTGTAAATACCCAAATTAGCGCTGCGGCACTTATTCGAGTATACGTAATGGCGCTTAATCGATCATTTACGGTATTTAACTGGGCATGAAGACTTTTTTGTACCTCAAGCTTTTAACTTCAAAAGGGGTGCCCTTAGAGCTTTCCTTGCTAAAAACAATTGATTTATTGATCTGACATTTTTGTTTTCGTAACGATAATTTTTTAAGATCCAGTGAAAAGGGACTGTAGTGTACCTTGAATCGGTGAGATGGAAAGCGCCCTTTTGTTGCGGGTAAGGGAGTGAATGAGACCAAACGCTGCATCTAGAGTCCCCTCCTTACGTGTATGGACATCCTGAAGCACAGTATCGGATTATTTTTTTAAGTGGTTCGCAAGGACATCAATGGCAAGGTTCCAGCAACGGGAAAATTTTCTAAAGTTTTCTAACTGCTTTACCAGCATCAAGTGATTTTCACGTAATCGCAAACACGAAGTGCAGCTGTAAGTGCCATACGGGGTTATTTTTTCAAAGAGGCTTAGCGGTTGAAATGTATAATTCCATCATTGCGTATAATAGTTAATTCATTTGTTTTGAGAATTTACGCATTTATTCCTTTTTTATTTATACGATACCTTCATTGATCATCAAGGGGATGGTGAATGTATCCCGGCGTCGCCAATCGAACGTTCGGTAATCGAACCCCGATTGAACGCCAATCGTTTGATTGACTTCGATTGGGTTCGGTAATGGAACTTATCGAACTCACCCCAAAATTTTGCAATCAAACACTGCAACAATTGAACATAAAACAAGTTTCATCTGGTTTCAAAGAAGGTGTTGCGTTCAACTAAGTTGTATGTATTGGCTTCAATTTCAAACACGAGTACGCAAAACAGCAAAGAATTCACCGAGGAAGCAAAGCGTCAAATGCATAATTCTGAAAGCGATGGTTAAAAGCTACCTCGAGTGCTCTTTCGCCGTCGGTGTCGATGAAATATTTAGTGGTCCTTTTTAAATTATCGAAACTTTATGGAAGAAAGTTTGACTTTTCTTGTATCCCTAAGGACATGACGGTCGGTAAAGTCCCATTTCACATGGTTTTTTCTGTGCCGTTCATGTTCCCAGTATTGATTTGAGTGTGAATTTATCGATTTTGAACCACTTTAACAATAAGAATTTTAGTTCCGGGTTAATTTAAATATTTTTGTTTTCAAACTGCTTCACATACATACCAGGGAGATCTTTCCGATTCAATTTAAACTGGCTACGTTTTGTCTTTCTGCCAAACAAAATCGAACTAATCGGGTCGATTGAGTTCGATTGGTTTGATTGAGTTCGGCTATCGAACTCACGATTTCGATTAATCGAGCTTACCGAAAAGGCCCAGTTCGATTATGTTCGATTACCGAACCAATCGAACAACAATCCAACTGATTGGGTTCGATTGATTTTTGGTTCGGTTTCGTTCGATTAGCTACCCCGGGATGTATTCATAGGCTACAGCTGAAAAGTGTCTGCACATTACAAGCAAGCTCTAAGTTTATACTCAACAAAGTTTTTGCAATTTCATGAGTTAACGTAGCCTGTGCCAGGTTTTCAGATAGTAGGGTCCTCACGAATATAAATCAAGCCAAGCAAAAATAAGACGCGCGCGTTCTAGGGAAGGGGGCGGTGGATTGCTTTTTGCTGCACGACTGCACTACTATCTTTGAGGCTGGAATAGACCATCGTAAACGGTAAACAAATGTTTCACTAGCCTTTAGCGAGAAATATTCCGCCTTGGTGCTCGATATTAACCAGCAAATCTTCATCTCTAGTTAAAATTAGGTATTCAAAATTACTTTTAACCCGTCTTAGGAGGAGCTGACGTCACTTCTGCAGTGGTCCGTATTTGGTACTCTGTCCGCATAACTAAAAAAGACTTCACACTGCTGACGTTAGCACTTCAAGACCTTGCGGCTACAGCTGAACCGAGCACCCTCACCGATGGCTTGATGGAGATTTCTGCTTCCCAGCTGAGCCAGCTTAAGATCGTTTGGTCCACGTGGCTTTGTTTGTCAGAACAGAGAGGACCCTGGGTAGAAGATCTCAGAAAAATGGCTATCAGGGCGGATTCAGGAAGGGAAGATGGTTTAAGCCATTACCTGCATGCCATCCCCAAAGTGCACAGGGCGTCTGCACAACACTTCTTTGACACCGGCATCTTTCTTTCCACCAAAACGTCTGACGAATTAACGCAACAAAATCCTACGTTGACGGGTCGCGGTTTACACCGACTTTCATCAACCTCTGAATTTTACTACAGTATTCCTACAGATGTGCTTCCATTTACGGCGTGGGATTACAAAGCAGCCGAGAAAACTTGCTATGATAAATCACTGCCGATAATGTACACCAAATATTTGTCAGAGATCCTGCACAGATCCTCTGACAAAATGAGCCGTTGTCAGGTAAAGTTTTATTTTATTCTGTGCGACTTTCTGAACATCGACACCTTCTTACCTGAAGGTTTGAGATATGATCGCGTATTGACTTCTAACTTGTGGGACTATTATCCCCTAACGGATGTGCTGACAAAATTCAAACGACTTTTTAACAGCACCAATCCTCATGCCGTCATACTAACTGAGACACAAAACTGGCCGCGTAACTATATGCCTGAAATCGTTCATCAATTGCCGTATTATCACGGACTGGACGATCTCTTAAGAAAAGCTTTGAAAGACACACAAGATCCAGAACTTGTGGAGGAATCGGGACTTACCACAGTTGTAGAATATATCAACCTATCAGATGAATTCCTTCTAGTACTGCGCGCATCTCTGCTAGCCTCCTGTACAGAAAACGAGCTAGCCTTGTTTAAAAAACAAAAGAAGATTCCATCCGTGAAGTCTCTCGTGAATTCACTGGGGCTGTATTTACGTGACTTTGTCAGAAACGAGAACACAGTGGTTCCGTTTAGATGGGCAGTGAATTGTCGTCGAGTTGTCATGTTGAGAGGCTACGAGAGAGCACTGGAATGGAAACTTATTTCTGATTGAATGAGTAAAACAAATTAGACTGATCACAGCATAATCAGCGTTGCATGGAATTTCCCCGATAAGACTCGCTCATGGAAATGTAAAAACTCTAGACACCTTAAGTTCTTGATGAATTGATTGATAGATTGTCCAAGGAAAAGACTTGTCACGCCGATTACATTGTACTCGTTATAAACAAAACATTAAAATTTTATTTACCCGTTGAATTTATGAAAAGTTACTTAAAAGAATTACGAACCTTTTCATTTTGCTCTTTAATTCGAGGAAACAACGGGAAGCCTTTGTAATGTGCGATTTTCTAGGCAGGAAGCGTGACGAAGCCCTAAGAAAGTCTGCGTGGCAGGGTAGTGAAAAATATGCAGGTATGTTGTCTGTTCGGTTATATATACAATGAGAACCTCTAAGGAGGCCGGGCGAGAACTGAAAGAAACTTGCGTAAAAGACTCATGCCAACCGTTTCCAATGAAAAGGATTTCTTGTCCAGTTAATATGCGTTATGGATCAAGAGTGAGGTCAAGATTGTTGGATATTGACCAAGTTCTTTTGGTTATTTATTGACCAAGCCGAAAAACGCACGAGGCCAGAATCCAGCCATCTTGACCGAACAAGCTTGGTCAATAAGTTATTTATTATATGGCTGAGAAGGAAACGTTTCTACGGGGCCAACGCGGAAAATCCCGCGCGGGCAAGATGGGCCTATTTGACTGTTAAAGAATCCAATCAAAACGCAGGATTCCCTTCATCTTGCGCACTAGTTAGTGTAGTTAATATAGACCGGTGTAATTGGGTTAGTTTGGTGTGCTTGGGGTAGTTTAGTTTTATTGATGTAGTTGTGGTAGTTAGTTTTGTTGACGTAGACTAGTGTAGTTGCTATAGTTTGGTGTACTTGGTGTCGTTTGGTGTAGTTAATGTACTTTGGTAAATAAAGTTGATTAGTTGGTGTAGTTTGGTGTAGACGGTATAGTTTTGGCGTAACGTCGGTGTAGTTTTGTGTGGTTTGGTGTGTGAGGTTTGGTGTACCAAACTAAACCAAACCGAACGAAATTAAACCAAACTGCCCTAACTACACCAACCTTACTTTACTGAAATTCGCCAAAGGCAGCACATAAAAATCACCTTGAGTCTTGGTCTGGCCGGGGTATGAACCCGTCACCTCCCGTTCGGCAGTTTGCCGCGAAATACACCAGTCCGCACCAACCTGCACCAAACTACACCAACCATATGAAACATCATTCACTATATCCCGAGTTTCAGTCATCATACCATCAAAATCATAGCACGGACGAAACGGCTCTTGTCAAAGTCACGAGCAGCACTCTAAGTCACAGTTTATTTTATGGCTTGCTTTTCAATAGGGAACGATAAAGCGAATATTCTTGCTCTGATTGGCTACTCTCACGCTTGGTCAATGACGCATATATATTGTACTTCCGTCTTGCACACATAAAATTTAATTCCCGATTCACGTCTGTGTGTCAGGTTGTCTTCAAAGTTATTTTATGCCAAGCAATTAGTCTTAAGACCATCTTTACCAAAGTTCCGTTTATTCTCCTGGAAAGAAGCGAAAAGTCGAGCCCTATTTATTTTCTAGCCGGAATTTCCTGAAATCCTTTTGTAAACGGTAAAGGACCCTTGTTTCCCGCTCGGAATGTGCCAATTGGAAATTCGCGTTTCACTTGTTCAAACTCATCCTTGATACCAGGTTCCGGCTTTTACAGCCCTATTTTGGGCAAATGGGACTAATTTGGGTGTAAATGGTGAAAAAAGGGATAACATAATTGCTGGTAACCTACAATCGGCGACAAAATGGGTAGAGACACTTCGCCCAAAACTGGGCTTTTTTACGTTTTACTAACTTCAAAAGGAGGAAATATAGCTTTTCTCCCCCATCCCCTCCGTACCATGTTCTGCCCTTGTTCTAGCTACCTATAGAAAACAACAAACAACCGAACTTTGAATGGAGGGGACAGGGGAGGGGTGCGGATTCTTTTGTTCTCCGAAGTTACCCTATTTGAGTACAATCTCTCAACAATTTTGTCGCCGATTGTCTGAATCGCAAAAGTGGCCGTACGTCCTTTAGAAAGCTTTCCTCCCCCATCCCCTCCGTGCAATGTTGTTCCCTTGTTCTAGCTACCTATAGAAAACAACAAACACCCCAACTTTGAATGGAGGGGACAGGGGAGGGGTGCGGATTCTTTTGTTCTCCGGAGTTACCCTATTTGAGTACAATGTCTATTTAGATTCCTAAGCGCCTTACATACTTATTTTGTATTATTTATTACCTTAGATTCCCGTTATTTCTGACCCTACCTGTAATTCAGTTCTCACTGCAAAAGGTAGCAATAAACCAGTTTATTTATTTATTTTAATTTTGTCGCCGATTGTAGAAGTTCCAATTATGGCCCACAAGGTTAAGAATCCCAATGGGCTGGAGGCAAACCATTTGGCTATTTACAAGCGTCACCAAGGGGATAAACTGGGGATTACCGAGAACAAATCCAGCAATCGAGAAGGTGTCCAGAAATTGAACTTGGAGCCTTCAGATTTCAATAATTAAAATCTGGAGGCCCCGAGTGGCGCGCTAACCGCTTGGCCGCGCTGCTTCCCTAAACAGAATTTCCCGGTGGGGGGGGGGGGGGGGGGTCTTTAGGAATTTCTGGCTGGGGACGTGCCGCTGGGACCCTGGAACCCTTAACCTTTACCAGTACTAGTTCAGCTAAATTTTGCTACCCTATACTAGAGTAAACTCCCCAAATCCCCCCTATCCTAGAGTAGCTGTTTCCCTAGTCTAGATAAATCTTCAACCAACTGATCAGTTTCCTGAAAAATGATACCCTATTCTAGACCCAAATGTTCCGATTTATATACCCTATCCTAGAGTAAACTGCTTGAAAACCATACCCTTCACAGCGACACATACCTATATGGCAGTACCCCCCCCGGCCGGAATTTACTGTTCTAATTCTTAGAAATATTTTGCTTTCCGAGAATTCATGTTAAATCTCCTAGGGGGAGGGAGTGCGTGGAGAAGCTTACTTAAGTATTCTGTGTTCTAAAATTCATTTTACCAACTAAGAAGGTAGATAAATCTGCTTAGTTTAACTTCTCAACAATATTTTGCGAGCTTGTACAAGAGGAAGATGTCACCTAGTTGGGAAACCGCTTCACTGCTTACTCAAAAAGGTCACGGGGTCTAGAGGTTCTACTGCACCCCTAAGGTATACTAAAATTTCTCGGAAACCATTTTGTGTTTCTGAGAACCGGAAATGTCATCATTTACATATATTTATACTAAATTGCAGTTTAGGCCATTGTCCATAGCTCTCTGGTTTAAGGGTTAAAGTTTCAAGTAACTGGGTATAATGCTCAAAAGAGATCAGTGTTGGCGCTGTGATGCTATTTGTTCGACTCCGACTTCGAAGATCCTTTGCAGCAGATGCGGTGTAGCGTGTTATTGTAGCGATAAGTGCAAAGGCAGTGATGAGTTTCGGCATCAAGTAGATTGTCAGACGGCTGCTTTGAAGCGGAAGTGCTCTGGATGTAACCAAGAGAAGATTGGGTTGAAATCGTGTGGCGGCTGTCGTGAAGCGTGGTACTGTGATAAAGAATGTCAGAAGAAAGCTTGGCCGACGCACAAGCATCTCTGCCGACAAGTTATAGCAAAGATTAGCGAATTGTCTGAACGGTTAAACGATATCTTCGATTTCAAGAAGAGCACAAACTCGCATGGGGTGGGAACTGTATATTACTGGGGGAACACCCCTGCCACGGACGTCATCAATCTTTCATTGAACGAGGGATGTGACTATTCCAAACCTTTTTCGGTTCTTGCCTGTGGTGTTGGAGACCCAAGAAATATTGTGCGTTCTCTGTGTGGTCTTCCTGAAGCTTATAAAGAGGAAATAACCTTCACTTTAAACGACATTTGCGCCTGTACACTCGCCAGGACTGTTCTGATTCTATACTTTCTTTATAAAGGTAAGTGATGAAGGCCGTCCCAACGAAAATGTTCAGTATTCATGATTGCGGGGGGCGGAGGAGGGAGTTTGGGGGAGGCATTTTTGTAATGCCTTTATTTTCAATATCTGTATGACCCCCTCAGTGTCTGTTAGGCAACAACAAAACTTGAATGACCTCCCTTTCCCCCATACTTTCCATTTTCTAAGGGAGAAATCCCGGGGACGAGGTTAAACCCCTGCGCCAATTATAAATAATGAACACTCCCTTAAGGGTAAAAAGAGTCCTGTCCTGACTCAGCTGAGTTTATGGTGGCCTAAAGGTATGTTGATTTACCTACAGTAGTTTTAAACATGAGGCATGGAAACAAATGGATATGTTCATTTTTCGTAGGAGGGGAAGAGGTTGCAAGTTCAGTGACGCAGATGTGGTATTCTTTGCGTCTCAGCGACAAAGACCATCGGCTTGTGATTTCCAGGTTGCAAGAGCTGGTCGAGGCATCCAGTCTTGAAGAACTGACAGAAGGAACGATGAAGATGAACCAGGGCCATTTTCAAAGTCTTGTTGAAGTATGGCGTACCTGGCTTGATCTCAGCTCACGCCAAGGAGACTGGATAACAGAGGCTCGAAACAAGCGATTTACAAGTTTTGACGCACAAGAGGGAATGGATCTCTATTTGAAAGAAATTCCTAAGAAACATAAAGAATCGGCATCTGATTGGTTTGCGAACGGAATTCTTTTACCTAAGGAATCACGAAAAGAACTCTTGCGAGAAAATTTTACACTCACCGGTTCCGATTTCCAACTAAGCCGAAACAAGGGCGCTTTCTCTTACTTAATTCAGTCATCTGTCCTTCCATTTGCCGGCTGGGACTACAATGAAGTCCGCCAGTGGGTTCAGTCCGTGTCGCTCCTGAAAATGTATAGTGAGTATGTGACACACGTGCTCAAGAAATCCGCTTTGAACCTGGCCGCTGGGCGAGTAAAGTTTCACTTTCTGTTGTGTAACTGCATGGAGATTGCAAGGTTTGTTCCCCAAGGCCGCAGGTTTGACCGTGTGACAACCTCCAACATCGCAGACTTTGTTCCCTTGCCCAGCATCCTCGATACGTATAAGCCACTTCTAAACTTACGCAATCCTTCCTCTGTTATTGTCACCGAGTTTTTAAATTGGGTTATGTTTACAGATGCAAGGGAAGAGGTGAGGGTACGTGCCCATTTCATGCCAAAGGGTGACAGCTTTCGCCAAAAAGTTCTTGAGGATACTAAGAATACCGCCGTTGCTTACTCCAGAGCGTTTCAATCTTTCGTGGAGTATCATGATCACAGTGGAAGGTTTATCCAGTTCCTTCGCGCGTCCTTGCTGGTCAATAAGCCTCAAGATGAACGTACTCGCAGGCGCACATGGAAATCAGTGGCTGACCATAACGGGCTAATTGCACGTGACTTCCTTCGATGCCGAAATCGAGTCTTTCCCGCCAAGTGGATGCTGAATTGCCGCAGAGTTTCATTACTTAATGGTTTTGAGAGAGCCGTCGAATGGGTTATTCAGCAATCATAACGATGAAGTGGTAATTTTCTTTCTGTTCTTAGAGTGAACTTTCAGTACACTGTGATCAGTTTATCATTAATATAAGTTAGATTTAGTTAGTGGTCGTGTACTGCTATTTGGTCGGGCATTGTCCAAGATGTTGATAACAGCAAGGAAGTAGAAAGCCAGACCGTCATCTTCTTCTGTAATTGTTTCATGTTTTTTTCTTGAGAAGTTAACTTAGGACAGATTTTTAAATATATAATGATGTTAACGGGGCGCGGTTTTAACGGGTAACGTAACCGTCCCGCCTTTCTCTCTCACCGTCTTCATGCTCTTTCTCACCTCTTTTCCCTTATCCCAACTTAATCATTTGCAATGCTAAACTATCATTATATAAGTCGTCAGTCCTACCCCATCTAACATACTGTGACTTAGTCTGGCACTTTTGTAAATCATCAGATCGAAGAAAGGTCAAGTTGTATATAGGAGAGAGCGCTAAGAGCAGTAAACAACGACAGCTCAGCATCTTATCAAGAACTGCTTGACCGCGCCCGGCTACCGACACTGTATAATAGACGTTTACAGGACGTAGCCTCTATAATGTATAAGTAAAGCACGGTCTCGCGCCTATTTACATCTTTAAATAATTCAATGCAAAGAACACGCAGTATAACTAAAGGAACAATGATTTCGAACTACCTAAATTCGAAACTGTTCGATATGGTAGACACTCTGTAAAATACTTGGGGCCTCTTATCTTGTGCAAGTTACCAGGAAAACTGAGAACTTACAAAAGTCTTAATTATTTCAAGAGAAATACGAGGAAAGTCGACTTATCCGGACTAGTAAACTGATACATTTATACGTCCCCGGTACAGTCGTTATCCGACTGTAGAAAGTTCTTGTGTATGTAATAAGTTTTATAATTTTAGTGTTAGGAAGATTTTAAGAATGTATATTCTCATTAGGGATACTTATTATGTATGTAGATAGTCTGTGTCCTCCCAGATACCTTGACACGTGAATATAGTTTTCATTCATTCATTTATTCTAGCCTGAAAACGGACTTGGGTCACGATTATTTCCTTTCCTTTACGGTTCCTGCTGAAAACAGTTTAAATACGGTGACTCGTAGGAACAAAATATGCACTTCTCAGAATCCAAAGCACTTCCCAGAATCCAGAAACGTGTCCCATTATCCAAAACCTTTTCCAGAAACCAAATTCTGGGGCTTATTTTTGGATTCTGGGAATTGGTGTTTTATTCTGGGATGCGTTTTGGATCTGAGAAGTGATTGAAAATTTCATAAGTCTTTCAGGGTCATTCCAGCTTTGTAATAGATATTTTAGAATAGGCATGAGACAGGACACTTCACAGTCTTAAAGGCGATCGTGACCTACAGTTCAAATTGACAGATTGAGGTCAGTAAATATAGATGTGGTCAGCCCTTTTTCACGATTTACGGCTAAATTCCTTTCATTTTCTACACCTCGCATAAAATCACCTTTTTTCGGACAATTTCAAGGTTAACTGTTAAACCCATTAAAAGGCTCACATTACTCCCTTCACTTGTACTTAAATTCAAATTTAAATGAAGAGGCGACACGACCAAGATACTTGACTCCTCTCTTTTCCTTTTTTGCCTCTTGCCGGCTACCAAATGACGTCGGCTTTAGATTTTAACGGATCAATCTTACTGGCATTTCATGTCACCTGATGGGTTTTACTCGTTTGGTTGATCTTTTGTAAAATTCAACTGGAAAAACTTCCCCTGAAATCAAACCCGTAGGCTGTTTGCATATTTTTCCGATCATCTGCCGAGAGAGGTCCGTGCGCGAATAGGCCATTTCCGAGTTACAAAAACTCCAAGTGCGAAACCTTTCTTGCTTTCTCCCGTTTTCCCAATAATCAATCACCCAAAAAAATCGTCTAAAGGGGCGGGAAATGTTTAATAATGGTAAAAACCAATGTGAGCTTCTGCACTGGCAAATAACGCAGGCACTGGCTGTGAACTAAACTGAAAATTTAATTACTTCATGAGGCGTGCCCAAGTGCAGTATGAAGAATTTTCAGTTCACTCTACAACCAGCTGGGAGTTTATTTCTCATTAAAGCACAAACATGCAAGAGAACCCGATTAATGGACCTTTTCAACATTTTTTCGTGGAAAAACTGAGTTCTCATCTTTGCAAAAGCAATAAGTTCTTAATGAGCAACAACGGAATGTCCTAATAGCGACGAAATTTAATAAAATACAATTACCAGTTTATGAAGAGGTAACTGTGTGGCAGCATTCATGAATCCCAGAAAATCCTGTGTCGGCATAGACCATTAACTCGCTTCAATCAGCCAATGAGCTTGCAGAATTTTTCCCAGACCACGAAGTCTGAATATTAATCTTATTTCACGCTTTAGTTTTGTTTATATTTTCCCCTCCTTTCAAATTGGAGTTCAATACAAGTGTTATTGGAAAGATTTGGAAAGCCGGGTGTAGGACGGGAATTTACGGGCGGAATCATCGTAAGACCCCGTAGGGAGTTTGTGATGCAAATCCATATATGGAGAGATTGAATAAGTTTTACCAATAGACCTATTCAGCTAACTCAGTGTTGTACCCAATTCAAATCTCCTACGGTTAAGATTCTTTGTGTATTGCATTTGCATTATAACGTGTCATTCACATTTAAACGATATGGAAATTCCTGAAACAAAACGTTATATTCCCAAAGGGTTTTAAGTTGAATTGGGTACAACGTTGAGTTAGTGGAATAGGTCTATTGTTTTAACTTCTATTTTTGTCTCATGTCTTTGGTCTTTCTGTCTTTAGGAGCCGTTTACTGTTTCTAATACTATTCAAAGTTTACAAAACCAGAGTAAAGGCAATGATTTTCAGGCCCTAGAGATTCTAGTTTTGATTAGCTGCAGCTGTATCTCCCGGGATCCTCTCAAAGGATTTGAAAACTATCAGCAGCTGTTTATTTTGAAGATTAATCAACAGAAAGTTCCAGAGACTAATATAAGGGAATCAACACCAGTTTTTTAAAAAAAAAAAATGCTTGAAACAGGGGTTTCTGAAAAAGATTAGGAATTTAACTGACGCTCCGAGTCATAAAAACTAGAACTTTCTTTAATACACCCAAAAATTATACTGTGAGAAACAAATAATCTAAACCCTAATGTGCACGCATGCCGACAATCATAACGCCCGGGCAGTGGCAGCTATGGACAGTTGTCTTTTTTGTTCGTTTCTCAGCTGGTTTTTTGGGGTATTCTGGGAAATTTAACTTGCTTTCCGAGAATTTGCGTTAAGACTTTCCACAAGAAAGGTTAGGAAAAAGCCGAATTTTCGGACTGTTTTCAAATTTGTTTCCCTCACTACTCTTGTTTTACCAAGGCAAACTTTTTCAAAGCAACTTTCACTAGCGCCCAGTTTAGTTTTTTATTTCTGTAAAACAATTGGGAAATCGCTTTCCGTGCATGCTCTTAACAAAGTTCTACGGAGTGCCTCTCTGCGTGTGTTTCACTAAATGAATAACTATATATAATGCATGTAAATATATTTAGAATTATTTCCAGTATCCGAGCTTTTGTGGTTACTTCCATTCGTTATTTACTGATCAGACCCAGCTACGAGCAATTCTAATTTAAAACGACCATGCTCAAGAGAGATCAGTGTTGGCGCTGTGATACTTTATGTTCGACACCGACTACCAACAACAACAACAACAACATAAGCTTTATTTGCATGACTATAATTATGTAGTTACAGTATTGCAAAAGCTTTAACAATTAAAAAACAAACAAACAAACAAAAAAACAAACAAATAAATCATAACAATGATAATGCAATGCAATGATTACTATAGTCAATCAAGTGTCATCAGCATGATTTGATAACAAATTATTACGTAGATCATTACATAATGAGACAAATTTCAACAAATGTGAATTTACGGAAAAAGTCTGTGAATTCATCAATTTAATTATTAATTCTGTGTAAGATAGCTGATTAAAGTCGACAAAATTTTGTTGGATTTGATTGTAGAATTTTTCCCTTGGGATTGAGTATTTTGGACAATGGAAGAGAAAATGAAACTGGTCTTCAATTATACCAGAGTTACAAATAGGACAGAATCTATCGTTGCGGGAAGTTTGATTATATCTTCCAGTTTCAATCATGAGTTTGTGGTTACTTATACGAATTTTCACTAAATCTTTCCTATTAGCAGAATTTCTAATTAAGTCTAGATAACTTGAAATTTTATAATCAAGTTTAAATAAGCTGTAAAATTGTAGCTTCTTAGAATGATGGATTGTATGTTGCCAATATGCAATATATTTTTGTTTTATTATATCTATATAGTGTTTGATCTTAGCTTCACTTAAATTATTAGGATCAAAATCAGGGAGGTCATAATATTCAGATATTTTCATAAGATTATGGTAAAAGCTATTTTTACCATTACAGTGAAGTTCTAGCGAAGTACGAAAGGCTTGTTTAACAATAGTATCCTCGTTTTTACGCAGAAGATACAATATTTAATAAAGGATGTTTTTATAAATATTAATAATTAATGGCAACCGTCCTAATTCACTTCTACTTGCAACATTTGAAGCTTTATTGCTTATTTCTAGGTAACGCTTGCAAAATTTCGAGTGGGTTTTTTCGATTGGGTATTGTCCCAAGCTTTAAAATCATGTTTTACATATACATCATCGTTTCAAATATTTTGCAAGCAAGAGAAGGTTTTAACTTGCTAAAGTTTGTGTGTTTTCTTAAACTAAAAAGAGCATGAAGAGCCTTCTCTTTCAAGTGTTCGAGTGAGATATTAAAATTACCGGTTGAGAAGATACAGGTTCCTAAATATGTATATTCATAGACAATATCAATGGTTTCTTTACCTATATGGAATTCTAGATTGGAGTTTTTCTTCGCTCGTTTTTGAAAGACCATAACTTTGGTCTTTTTGGAATTTATATCTAACATCCAAGAGTTGCAAAAAGAGGATAATTTGTTGAGACAGTTCTGTAATCCTATTTTAGATCGTGATATAATAATTAAATCATCAGCATATAAAAGCGAATTTAATTTGGTACCATTTGGAAGGATGATAGGGTCTGATAAAGTATTTTGAAATGCGGACGGTAAGTCATTAACGTATAAATTGAAAAGTAAGGGGCTTAAAATACAGCCCTGGCGTACGCCTCGTGAATAGCTAAAAGATTTTGTTTGACTCGTACCTATTTTCGATGCACACGAAGAGTTTAAATATAGGTTTTGGATTAACTTACAGAAACATCCCCTACACCAATTTGTAATAATTTATATAAAAGTCCGTCATGCCAGACTGAGTCAAAGGCTTTTCTAAAGTCAACAAAACAAACGTATACTTTCTCACCGTGACAGTGTGCGTACTGGTCTATAAGAGTTCGTAATGTTAGGAGGTGGTCTGATGTTCGATTTTTAGGTAAGAAGCCGATTTGAGACTTGTGGAGTATGTTCAGCGAAGTGACGTGTTCAAGAAGTCTTTGGTTTAAAATTGAAAAGAACAACTTTCCTAGACAACTAGAAACACAAATCCCGCGGTAATTTGATGGGTCATTTCTTACGCCAGATTTAAATATGGGAGTTATAAGACCGTTGCACCAATTTTTAGACACTGTTCCTAAGTTAAGAACAGTATTAAAAAGTTTATGGTAAACAGGTAGCAGTGTTGGTAAGCTATCTTTAATCATTTCGTTTCTTATTTTGTCGGAGTATGCAGATTTGTTATTCTTTAATTTTCTTGCTGCCTTGCTTATTTCAGCTTCTGTTATGAAGTAGTCTAGAGGTCGTGATTGCATTAAGACGTCTTCTCGTGTTCTTAACTCATTGACAACTTTCTGTTGCTCAGAAGTAAGTGGCTTATTAGAATGTAGACACTGGAAATAATTCATCCAATTCTCTTCTGCAATTGGTGGAGTGTCTTTGTATTTTATAGTGTCATCCATTGATTTTAAGCAATTCCAAATTTTTTTAGTATCCAAATTGTACGTTATATCAAGATCTACTGTAACAGATGCGGTGTAGCGTATTATTGTAGCAGGAAGTGCAAAGGTAGCGATGAGTTGCGTCATCAAGTAGATTGTCAGACGGCTTCTTTGAAGAGGAAGTGTTCTGGATGTGACCAGGAGAAGACTGCATTGAAATCGTGTAGCGGCTGTCTTAAAGCGTGGTACTGTGATAAGGAATGTCAGAAGAAATCTTAGCCGACGCACAAGCTTTTCTGCAAACAGGTTATAGCAAAGATCTCTGAATTGTCTAAGAAGTTGGAAACTTTAAGTAACACCAGGTTTCCTGGGTTAGGATATATGTGTATTACTGGGGAAACACCCCGGCTACAGACGTCATCAATCTTCCCTTGAACGAAGGCTGTTGCTATTCCAAACCTTTGTCGGTTCTTGCCTGCGGAGTTGGCGATCCAAGAAAAGTTTTGCTTTCGTTGTGTAACCTTCCGGAAACTTACGAAGAGGAGTTGACCTTCGTTTTAAAAGACATTTGTGCCTGTACTCTCGCTAGGACTGTTCTAATACTGTATATTCTTTTAAAGGGTAAGTGTTGTCCTTCAAGATATCTCTATTAGTAACTGCAAGCTAAATTGCTGTGCCCGGTTTCTTTTAATCTGTTTAGTATATTTGCGTTGAATTCTTAGCGTTACGAGGCATGCAATCGGTTGCGTGAAAGACTGGGTTTCTTACCCTAAACGACAGCTACCAACATAACCAAAGTGAATTAAAGGTCTTGATTTCATTGATTTACTGAGCTGATTTATGACGGCCAATCTATTTGGTTCTATTTCACTTTGATTTTGCATTTTTGCTTACTTCACAGGAGAAGAAGACCTGGCAAATTCAGTTACGCAGATTTGGTATTCCTTGCGGCTCAACGATAAGGACCATTGCCTTGTGATCTCCATGTTACAAGAACTGATCGAGGCATCAAATCTTGACGAACTGACAAAAGGAACAATGCAGATGAACCGGGAGCAGTTTCAAAAACTCGTTGAGGTGTGGCGCACCTGGCTTGATCTCAGTTTACGCCGAGGAGACTGGATAACAGAGGCTCGGAACAGGGGATTTACGAACTTTGACGAAAGAGAGGGAATGGAACTTTATGTAGAAGAACTTCCTAAGGAACATAAAGCATCGGCATCTGATTGGTTTGCCAACGGGATTCTTCTGCCTGAAAAATCACGAAAGACGCTTTCTCGAGAAAATTTTACACTCATAGCGAGAGAACGCCTGTGAACATTGTTAACAAAGGGTCGTCCCGGTATACTGGATTCCAGTATATCTTCCTATTGGTCGATTATGACGCCTTCTGTTAACACTCGAGCACTGGTAACATTGATGAGGTATGCGATATGGAGGGAGAGAGACATCTGTTATCGAATCACGCGGACATCGAAGCTACTATAAACAATGCAATCGAGCATTTCCTTTATGAGGAATCTTTTCGTGAAGAGCAGAAAATTTGCTTGAATCTCGTTCGCCGAGGCCGGACGTTTTCGCGATTCTTCCAACGGGCTCTGGGAGACCTTCATTTCTTCTACACTTTCCACGAACAATAAGCGTTTTCAGAGGAAAAGTTGGCGAGTCAATTTCCACAATCACCATCGTTGCGCCTCTCGTAGCTGTAATGAAACCAAGCTCAAGCGATTTGGAATAACAGCAACAACAGCCATAGGTTGGGGACAGGAGGAAGGCATGGACGAAGACACGGCAATGTGGAAGGAAGGTGTGCGTGTAAGATCATTTATGGAAGCCCAGAAAGGCAAAAAAATCTTATTTGAAAGGTTATTTAGCCGCAATAAAAAGATTAATGCTTTAACAGAGGTCAAAGAAAACTGTACTTAACTGCATCTGGAATTAAATTCTTTCAGAAACAAATCGCAGGAAATAATTGCCCAGTATGCATGACTGACCGTCTAAATGTTAGAATCAGAGCGACAGAAATTAGATTTGCTTGGTTGAAAGAAGGAAGACCTCCGATACTGTTTTTTGAAAGCTAACTTATAGGTCACCTTTCACACTATCACGAGCTTATGGGTCGCGTCCAGCCTGTCAACACTTTGTAGTTCATGTCACAGTTACCCGGTCGGCGGTTAATTAAGGGCGGAAAGAGCTCTGTAAGGGAATGTTTACAGGCGTTCTCTCCCCCTTCCCCCTCTAGTCTCCCCTCGTTTTTTTTTATTTCTTCCTGAATTTTTCTCCCGTGTTCTACTATCTGAACGCCCGGAACAGGCTAATCTTTCGAGACCTTTCTGATCGGTTCTACGTTTTTTGCTGCTCGAGTCAACAGACGTTAGTGGGACAGGAACGCTTGACGAACCCCTAAGAACGTCTACGTGGGAGGTTATGGCGACACTACAGGGAGACACTTTTTTTTTTGGCTCACTGCTTTGTGATGAAGATTGTGTGTGAAAAGTTGCATAGCGTAACATTAACATTAGAAAAACTATTCAAAATACTCAGCCCTTAAAATAAACGATGTTGACAGACACATTCCTACTTGTGAAGACACAGTAAGTCTTCGTAAGGCTTTCACTAATTTCGACAATTATGATCGATTATTCTCGTTAAGAACACTTGCCCGTGGAAATCAGCAAAACTCTACACGTGTCTAAAGATCGGTTCACACCGGCGCCGTATGATCGAATTCAATGGATTAAATTCATGAGAAGTACGGATACGAAGCAGCTAAATGAGTCTGGATCGGCTCAGCCGTTCTTTACACTTGGCTCTGCCAGAAATAACGGCTGTAGACCGGCGTTGGTTCAGACGACGAAGTTCATATGAGGGGAACCAAATATACAATTTTCCGTGGAATATGGTTTTACGCATTTTGATTTGTCTCCATTGAATTTAGGCCACGTCCACACGAATCCAGATATTTATGAAACCGCGCAAATCCGCCCAGTTTTGTCCACGCGAAAACAGTGAATCCGCTCACCGAAACCACATCTGTTCAAAACACTCTCCAGCGTAGTTAAAGACCTCATCCACACTATATATCCGGCTAAAGAATATGTGGTTTCAAAAAATCTTCGGATTCTTGTAGACAGCTTCGCCGCTCGTGCCTTCGGCCTTCGGCCAACACCGAAAATTCCCGCCGCACGCGAGAAAAACCTCTGGTACCCAGGGTAGGGCCATAGTATAGCTGGGGTAAAGATCGGCGCCTGAATCAATTCAGCCTTTCTAAACCGTTGGGTCGGCCTTCAAATTTAATTCTGCTCTTGTGAAGAAAGTTAATGTATCACCTTTGCTCTGAACTAGATAAAAGAGTTATTTCCAGAAGAGTTCCCTGGGTTGAGCAACATTCTAATATTTTTGATAAGCTAAGAGCTTCCTTTGTTATATCGCCTACCCGGCATAAAGATAAATAGATAGAGTGATCCTAAAGGAAAAGATAAGCGTGATATCTAACTATATTTGGAATTTTTTCTTGTTGAAAAAAAGAAGCGATTCTTGGCTTTTAGAGAAAGCAAATAACATGAATTTTTTAAGTTTAATGCGGTGCGCTTATGCTTTACTTTCACGGAGGCGTCGTTTATTGGGTTTGTCTTTCAAAAATTAACGATATCATGACTGGATAGTAGCCTGATTATCAGGCCGTCCTAAGGGGCAAGGGGAAGGCAAGTTTTAGAGGGATGGGGGAGTGGGAAGGGGAAATGTATTTCTTTCAGTTATTCATTACATTGTTTGGTTCAGTTTTATAAACCACTCCTTGTTAATTTCACACCACTTGACGCCGACCAGTTTACTTGTAGCCGCTTTTTTCGTTTTCTCATGTATGAGGTTTAAAGAACGATATACCTACCGTTAATTTGTACTTGTAATTTTGCATCGCTTTTTTAAAAATGATCTGACACCGTTTACTTTGTTAATTTTTTGCTCCGTCAGCATATCTTGTTAGCGCTTATGATGTATCTTAAATCTAGCTTTTCTTAGTGCTCCGTATCTGTATTTTTCACATATATCCCTTATATTCTCATTGATGCTTTTGCTATAACTATCATTGGTATATGCATTGGCGGATCCAGACCTTCAGTTAAGGGAGGCCCGGTCGTCCAGACCCTGAGATAAGGGATGGGAAGGGGGGGGGGGGGCGTGTTCCGTCTACAAAAAAAACTTTGGACGTTCGGGCCTCAGTTTGGTCTAAAAATAAGGGGGGGCCCAGGCCCCTCCCTGGATCCGCCACTGATAAGAAACTCGATTGCTGGCGGCTCCCTCCATTTACCATTGTTGTTATTTTGTCTCTTCATACTTATAACAGAAATATTTTCTATTCGGTTGAGCGTAGCGATAGAAGAGAATAGAAAGTGAGTTGCCTCCGCTTTTCGCTTCCCTCTTCGCCCTCAATCCCCCAGAAACGCCTACTACTACCAAACGTCATTTTTCATCTTTCGCATTTAATTTATCACTCAGAAATGACGGTTGGTTTACTTACAAAACTAACGCGACAAGTTTAAAAGAATTCGAAAAGATAATCATTTTGTTTGTTGACCAAAGTTATTGCCAAACCCACCTTTATTGGCGAGGGATAAACCACGATTTATGGGTCAGAAACAAGAGAGGATAAGGGGGACAGCCATCCCCAATACACACCCTATTCCATAGGTAATTCGTCTCGAGCTATTTTTAAGACCACAGATCCCAAGGGGGATTCCCAAGGGTGTTCCGCGTGGATGACCCACGCTCAGAGCCACGCTTCCCTCACGAATTGACGCTGAAAAAAAATGGCGGAAGACGCGGAGAGCGATATTGCTATTCGTTTTGTCGACGAAAACGACTAAAGAGAGATTTATACTAAAGCGGTGTCAGCGAAATGGAAATTAAAAAAGAATCGCCCTTCCTCTCTTGTATAGAGCTAACAGTACAGCAGGGAAATCCTTAACACACTGAATATTCTCTCAGGATCATTCATAATTTACAGTTTGAAGAGAGCAATTTCTGGTTTGATATTTATTCTTTTATTAGTCTTTTATTATTCCACAAAAATAACACTTGGCGTTCTACTCGCTTTATTGTACAAACGACCGGTTTCAATAGACCGGCGAAATTTCTCAATTTCTTTATTAAAGCACTGAGGTCACGACAACTTCGAGTTAAACTGATTTCACGGGTTGTCAAAGAGTCAAGCGATTCCCTTTTCCCAGGTGACCGCCGACTCATTTGGCTTCAATACTCAGAAATGCTCTCGATCTCTTTACGTTTTCATTGCCCTTCGCCCGACAAGTTTTGCACGGCGTTTAGTCATGCGAAACCTCCACGAAACATCCACGCAGCGCGCGAGGTAACTTTATCCTGATTCTAAAAATAACTCGAGACGAATTACCTATGGAATAGGGTGTGTATGGGGGATGCCTTCTCTGTCCCTTTATCCTCTCTTTGTCAGGAAGGCTAGAAGCTTACGTTGCAACTTTTCCGCCACATGCATATCTCCCGCTTTTTCCGTGTTTCTCTTTCGTAACCTCATAATACGACTTTAGGATGGTTAGGAAAGAAAGAGAGCAATTGTTTACTAAGAAGTACGTTTAACAGTGACATGGATGTTTAGTCTTAGCCACACAAATTTCTTTGACTGGTCTAACAATCTTTCCAGAATGTCTCCAAAATTTCTTCAGAAATCTTCGGTTTCATCAAATTCTCTAAAAAATCCCTTCACATCTCTAAAAATCCGGACGTTTCCTAACTATCACTTGAAACTCTTTTAATCTATAATAGAAGCCTATACAGGTTTGGAACTCCAAAAATGCCTCCGGTAGGCTTGGCTACTAATGAAGTCAGGACAACAACAACAACATTAATTAACAACTTTTGATCGGAAAGTTATTCATGAACCAAAAATTAAAATGCTAGTAGCATAGTATGTCTCCCCGATTAGTTTCAGCACTTGTGCTAAGCTAGAAGTTTGAGACGTAAATAAAGTTATCATCATCATAATCACCTCCATAGCCCATGTAGTGCAAAAAAGGAAAAAGTGTGGTGTTTGGCAAATAATCTTCGTAAGAATAAAAAAATTATGTATGTTTGAATTCAAATAAAACGCAAATAAATTTCAACCCTTATATTTTCAAAAATAGTGATAAATGAACGAATAATAAACAAATTCCAAACAACTCAAATTACTCAAAAGTATCATCACGATGCTGCCTAACATCTTATTTCTCTGCTGAAAATTTTGGTGTATTTCCTATTTTGCAATCTTGGAAACTAGCTTTTTTTATAAACACTATTATAAGTGCAACTCTGTGCAAAATTTTGAACGCTTTTTCATGTATCACAGGAACGGCTCGATAGTTTAGGCCACTTCCGAGTTCCAAAACCCCTCATTTTCAAAATGAGGCCAAGTGCACAACCTTTCTTGATCTTTCTTGTGAAAATGAGTTTTATTCGCATGAGAATGAGAAATCATTTTCATATCAGAGGCTCAGGGGAACTCGGAAATGACCTATTCTATAGTAAACTCATAACGCAATCTTCATATATGGTGTGCATAATGATGTGTCAAACTTTCATTAACATTGGGTCACTGCAACACCCTCAAATTCCAAGCCGAACCTAGCCTACCAACAATTCTCTGCGTTCCGATTAGCACTGTTCTGACTTGATGCTAATTTTTCACATTAGTGCGCACTACATACCACCATGATCGATACATTTCAGAGTGATTTTTTATGCATCGCGTGAATTGGGGATATCTTTTTTAACGTAAGCGCATTCGTACGTATTCGAGCATTTGCCTTCTGCTTCCTCCCGTCACCTTATTGCTGTTTTCAACATTTGTTGCATACCTGTAGTCATGGCTCTCCCAAGCAAAGATTTCAGCTACTTTTTCTTGTCCGCTCCGGGACGTTTCTACGGCAGGAATTTTGAAAAACGCCAAAGTAAAAAAAGGAGCTGTATAATTCGAGTCAAATAATGACACTGATATTTAAATCAATCGTGAGGGTAGTCACGCGCAAGTGGCACGCCAGACCAAGGTGTGAGGAAATTAGAGGGGACCCCAGGTAGGTAAGGTAACTGGCTTAGGTGGGGTAAAAGAATAACCCTCATTTACATGCAATCTTACAACCCCGCCATCCCGGGGTGCACTTTCTCAAGATTATTGAGTGGTCGCTAGGCACGTAAACAGGAAAAATGCTGGCAAACCACGTGTTTTGGCGATTAATGTTCTTCTACACTCACGTGCTGCTCTTGCTGCAACCTTTAGTGCTGTGGCTTTCTATTGTTACCTTTAATAATGATGCAAAGCGACTGCCAAAGTGAATTTTGCGCAAATATGATGTGTCACAAATCCGACCCCGACTAGGCAGGTTACCCCACCTATCATGTAATTTCTCAATACGCCTAGAGCATCCAAACTCTCGACGGACGCTTGCGTAATTTAGGGGATTTACGAGAATGACGCGATTTCGGTTGAAAACGTTAAGGAGGTTGTGAAAACGGAATTGGAAGGCCCAGAAAGGAGTAGCCTGCGAATACAGCTGTTTCTCCTTGCTCCTCGCCGCGAGGAACGTGGCGAAAGGTCCTTAGAGGAGAAAAGCAAGGAGAAACGGCTGTATTCGCAGGCTAAGGAAGGAGGCATGCACAAGAAAATCAGACAGAAATATGACTTTTTTGTTAGGCGAGATCAAGTGTGATGTGTGATGTCTGATCTTGACCTTGGCGAAGAACTTGCCGTTTGAGGAGACGTTGTAGCCAAAGAAAGGAACTTTCTTTTCGAAGGGTCCAAACTGGGTCCATTCCCTGGACGGACTTGATAAGTTAATGAGCCATCAAAATTCGACATTTCGGGTGCTTTTCATTCAAGAAGTGCCCAAGTGCCCAATAGAACGGCACATTCCGTTTGCACAGACCCGACCCAAGCCACCGCGCGTCTGGTTATTGTCCTTGTAAGGAGGATACAAAAGAGCGGTACTAGGGAAAACAATTTTGTCAAAATGGAAAAGGACAATTCGGTCGGACCGACCGAAATGACCGGACCGGCCAAAGTGGACCACCTTCAAAGGTGTTCCCAAATATTCCAGTCGGACCGAACCGAACTGGTCTGTTCCATTTCTAACCGAACTTTCCGGAATTTTGGGCTGAATGGAAAGCGCCCTTCCATTTCTATGGCTGCTGGGATACAGCCAGTAAATTGCTGCTGTGATTGCGAGCGTCGATGGTTTTAAGGAGGATCTTTCTTGGTCCTCTTTGCCCTTACTTTTTCATTTAACTTTTCCCACTCGCCTGCCATGATGATTACACGTACATGTGATAGTTCAGCAATGCATGCTGGTAGTGGCAGCGCTCGGCTGGGTCGAAAATTAATTTTGATTTGATTTGATTTTGTTTTGATTTCATTTCAATTTTCCTTTGATCTCATTTCGTGTTTATTTGGGTTTCACTTGATTATTCGTTCACTTGTCTTTTAATTCAAAATTAAAAAGAAAAATAGTTACAATTAGTACAAAAGGGAAAATAATCAAAGATAAACTTTAAAAATAAACCTCAAAAATTCGGATTTTTTGATTGGCAGTTCTTGGCCACCATAGAGATCTTTCGGAGTCGGTACCATATCTTCACCTAGATCTAGAACTGTTTCAGAAGGCTAATACCCTGCAAATAAGGACTTTTTATCGGTTTCTTGAGAAACCTGAACCACCTCAATTAACATAACAAACAGTCGGTGAGTTTTCCTGTAAAAAAATTGTTTTTTGGACGTTGACTTCTCGTTGAATTAATTGTAAATTTATTGTCTCCCTTTGCTCAGAAAATTTAACCATAGTTAGAGTAGACTGGTTATGAAATCCGGTAAACGTGAAAGTTGAAAACAACGTTGCTGTAGTTTATGTTGGAATCTCCCTCACCGTGCACAATCCTTTGCTTTTTGTTCAGAAATTGTGACGGAATAAATTATAGCGATGCCTCTCAAATTATAGGAATGAAAAAAGGTAAGGATTAAAAACATATAACAAAGGAGTCTAGCGGGTTTCATAACCATTCCACTTTAATAACTATGATTTACTAACCATCGTGCATGCTTGACAAGTTATACAAACAGTGGAATAGAAGGTGGAATAAAATACGTGCAGATGTTAGTTTGGGTTCTCGATTTATCTTCGGAACATGTGCCTTCTGCTCTGCAAACCACAGGTCACCCTTCCAAGTGTCCTCCTTACCCCCACCCTCACCCTCTGCAGACAACAAGCCATTTCCAGTCTAGAATAACAACAACAAGCTTTATTTACATGACTGTAACAATGTAATACAGTATTGTAAAAGCTACTTAAATTTAATTTTTAATTATTTAATTAATTAAAATAATTTTAAAATAAGAAAAGAGAAAAAATTCAATCATCACTTATTTTTAACTACTCTTAAGAGTAGTTATTTTGGAACATAGTTTGTCTCTCAATTCAAAGCAAGATGAGATGAATCACATTTTATTGAATAAAATAATCAGTGGAATGGCCCTTATGCATGTTTACGTCAGACTAGCAATTTTCACCACCAAGCCTCATACGTACTGTTTTGAAATTTATATATGGAAGACTTCTTAACGTTCATTGTCGGCAAAACGTGCATGCATAAGAGCAATTCATTAGATTTGATTACAAGGTCTCATTTGATAGTAGTCGTAGAAATGGGATTTTAGGATCTGTTTTAGAAATTGAAGATCATGGTTTTTGTCGACGAGTAGCTTAAACAATTTAATAACAAATGAGTTTCATCTTTAATGTTCATACAGTTGCAGTGACTACCATAAATTTTCGTCACTAGGTATATTGTCGTATCTACCTGTTTAAACTCTTAAAGTTAGTTACTGCTAAATGTCATCACGTTTGAGGATATCCAATACTCGCCACTTGTTCAAGTCGTGATTCCGATTGTTACAACTGCTACAATTTGTACGAGTCGTACAAATCGCCATAGTGAGTAAAGCTCTCAGTGCATTTGTGCGATTCATACAAGTGGTAAATAGGATAAATTTCACTGAAATAATATAAGGTGTTACTAAACGTTAAGCCCTATCTCATTAGCGACACTTAGAATAAAAGGATGCAGAGAGGGAGCTGTTTTCAAGTCGGTTACGACTCGTACAAGTCGTGCAACTGCTTAAACTACATCTCATCTAGCTGGGACACAAGCATGTGTATTGTAAGACACAACTGTCCTGTTATTTACAAGTGAATATTCTTGGAGCAACAGCTAATAATTTTTTTCTGCTAACAAGAAAAAACTGTAAAGAATTAGTTATAACCCCGGCATCAGGAGACGATTTAAAAGTTAGTAAAAATCACTGTAACAAATAGTCTTAAATGACCCCTGAGATGAAAAGTTATTATAACTGACAACTATATGCGGGTTATTCCATAAAGGAAAACGGAGTTGTCCATCTTAAATGCTTATCTTATTGTATTTAGGTATCAGAGACTCAGTTTAAATCTATATATGTATGACATCTTCACTGTTGTACTGAAAAAAATCGGCATTATGTTTATTATTTCATTAACAAAAACGCAAAGTTGATCATGTGTTTTAAAGGAAAACACGAGGGAGTTGGGGAAAAGGACCATCGTTTTGTTCATCAACTTCTACTGTCCTTTCGATGACTTTAACTTGTGAATATCCAACTTGACGTTGTCTCCAATAAGCATAAATGGCGCCCACTGCGAAATCTCGGAGAAACCGTTTTCTCTCATACACTTCATGGCCTGTTGAAGGGATTCACTGGCGCTTTCCCCATGAACAAGGTTCTCGTAGAAATGAGTCATGAAATGTTCTGTTGCTTCGTCGTCTATGGCCCACAGTGCCGCCAACACTGAGCGTGCACCAGATCCTAAAAACGCACGAGCAATTCCAACAACTCCCTCGGCACTGATTTGTCCTTTTGCACTGTGACAGCAGCTAAGGACCACCAGTTTGGCTCGCAGTTGAACTTTCGAAATTTTCTCCATAGTCAATAAGTAGTCTTCTTCTTGAGGTGCCCTATCAGTAAGGGGAGGAGGGGCAAGAACAATTTCACCTCTTTCGGCACTACCGTGACAAGCAAAATGTATCAGAGACACAGAATGAATGTTTTGAAGGACCGCCTGCTTTGTGGCATGTTTTCCTAGCAGGGGTTGAGTACCGAACAGTTTTCCAATCATCTCTGCTTCTTTATTTGCAAAAGGCAGCCTCGATACATGCTGAAGAATTCCCTTGTACAACACGTCACCAACAGCAGGGTCCCCCACTATCAGCACACCACTCTGACTGTGATAGTCTGCTGGACTGTCCTGAATAAGCTTTAGAGTTGTCAAAGAGGGAACGATGCGGATCCTGAAAGACTCTGATAAACACTTTCCACTTTCGTCTTCTAGCGCTGCAAATGGAACTTTGTAAAGGTGGCGATCAGGAAGAATGATGATTTCAGGCTTATCAAGATAGTCGGCTACAGGAGCAATGATCATTTTGTAGACATCAGCAGCAGTACACACGGGTGGCTGGTTCTCAACTTCATCTTCTTCTAAAATTGGGCGTTCACACCCCTGCTCCCAGTAAGCGTTTGAGGGAAGCCAGGATCGATCCTCGCACTGTTCAGGAGCTAAGCAAAGAACCTCTCTGTAAATTCCGCGACAAAGTAAGTCAGCTACTCTGATTACTGATCCAAAAACATCATTTACTTTCATTTGCTGGAAAATTAAAGGGTTGTCTGCTTTAACAACCCAGAAATTTATCGATTGTTCGTAGTATGATATGTAAAGACAAGCACAGTTGCATTCTTTCTTGACGATACTTTCAATATAATCCCATGTTTGTGGACTGACTGCTATTTCGTTTTCTACAGAGTACCGAGCTGCCATTAAGTCTTTAAGGGCCCTCGCTCGTCTAAATTCTTCCGTGTAAAGAGCTTCATAAGGAAAGCCTTCATCACAAAGAAGTTGACTGAATTTTCGGTAATTATTAAACATTCGATCAAAATACAATATCTTGAATTTATCATGTACTTGGAGACGTCGAATATCTTCTACCTTATTAAAACTGACAAAGGCGTTTGATTTACTTTCAGATATGTTGCCTTCTTTTAACATAAGATGGGAGAGAAGTAAGCGACAAATTGACTCGTCTTCGCTATCCCCATACTTTCTTTTCAATACCAAGTTTTTTTCGATGCATTCTTTAGCCTTGGCATATTCACCGAGAGAGAAAAAGATAAATCCCAAGCTTCCATAGCAAAGGGCTTCTATTCGCCCCACGCCAATTTTCTCTGCGATTGCAAGTGCTTTTTCGAAATGTTCTTTAGCCTTGACATATTCACCGAGAGAATAAAAGATCTGTCCTAGGTTTCGATAGCTTCTGGCTTCTGTTTCTCTGTCGCCAGTTTTCTCTGCCATTGCAATTGCTTTTTTGCAGTGTTCTTTGGCCTTGACATATTCACCAAGTGAAGTAAAGATACCTCCAAGTTTGTCATAGCTTGTGGCTTCTGTTTTCCGGTCGCCAATTTTCTCTGCGATTGCTAGTGCTTTTTCGCAATGTTCTTTAGCCTTGACATGTTCACCAAGAGAATTAAAGATACTTCCTAGGCCTTGATAGCTTGTGGCTTCTATTGTCCTGTCGCCAGTTTTCTCTGCGATTGCTAGTGCTTTTTCGTAAAGTTCTTTAGCCTTGACATATTCACCAAGATTATTAAAGGTGCGTCCTAGGCTTTGATAGCTTGTGGCTTCTGTTTTCCTGTCGCCAATTTTCTTTGCGATTGCTATTGCTTTCTTGTAATGTTCTTTAGCCTTGACATGTTCACCAAGAGAATTAAAGATACCTCCTAGGTTTTCGTAGCTTGTGGCTTCTATTTTCCTGTCGCCAGTTTTCTCTGCGATTGCTACTGCTTTTTCGCAATGTTCTTTAGCCTTGACATGTTCACCAAGAAAAAGAAACATAACTCCTAGGTTTCCATAGCTTCTGGCTACTATTTTCCCGTTGCCAATTTTCTCTGCGATTGCAAGCGCTTTTTCCCAATGTTCTTTAGCCTTGACATATTCACCAAGTGAAGTAAAGATACCTCCTAGGTTTTCGTAGCTTGTGGCTTCTATTTTCCTGTCGCCAGTTTTCTCTGCGATTGCTAGTGCTTTTTCGCAATGTTCTTTAGCCTTGACATGTTCACCAAGATAAAAAAACATAACTCCTAGTTTTCGATAGCTTCTGGCTACTATTTTCCCGTTGCCAATTTTCTCTGCGATTGCAAGCGCTTTTTCCCAATGTTCTTTAGCCTTGACATATTCACGAAATGTAAAAAAGATACCTCCTAGGGTTTCAAAGATTGTGGCTTCTATTTCCCTGTCTCTAGTTTTCTCTGCGATTGCTAGTGCTTTTTCGCAATGTTCTATAGCCTTGACATATTCACCAAGAGAATAGAAGATATTTGCTAGGTTTACATAGCTTGTGGCTTCTATTTTCCTGTCACCAATTTTCTCTGCGATGTGTATTGCTTTTAAGTAAAGGCCTTCTGCTTCACTGTATTTACGTTGACTTTGGTATAATTCTGCCAGATGTGTAGTTCCACTTTTCTCGCGAAAACTTGTCGAAAAGTGAAGAGACGTTTTGTGCCGCGTTTTATTGGGTGACTGTGAACATTCTCAAAACGTTTGACACACGTTTGGTCTATATTTCCTAGTGTCTTATGCTCGAGAAGAAACAAAACATCTTTACACATCTCGATAGCATTTGGAACCCGATTTGTGTTGCGAAGATATTGGGAGACGAGAAAAAGACTTGTTAGCAGAACTTCATCTTCGTTGTGCACATCAAGCTCCCTAAGAGAATAAAGCCGAAAAAACAACATAACGAGGAGGGTTAAGCAATGGACCTTTGTCACGCTGCGGCCATTTTGTCTCAGGAGATTTAAAAAGCTTTGTTTATGCACGGCTAGCCTTGTAGAGAGAACGAGGCTAGCCATGCATAAACATAGCCTGCGAACGGCAGACGTTTCTCCTCGCTCATCGCCGCTGAGGACCGTTTCTCGAGGAGGAACGTCTGTGACTCAGCGACAGAAATTCCATACTGATGACGCAAAATCTGTCCGGAATCCGGTCAGAAGCGCTGATTGGTCGACGGAGTAGTTTCATTGTTCTAGCTATTGTTTACGAGTGAGAGACAAAAAAAAAAAGGCGGCAAAGGTCAAATGTAAACGCGATGAATTTCTAACAAAACAGTCCATATTTGTGGATTATAGTCTTCTCTAGAAGAAGCATTTGAGTTTTGCAGGAGCTCATTCGCAGATGAGCACAACACTTTTCCAAAATCGATCAGGAGAAACGTAAAATTGAACAAATTTGCATTTGGAACCCCGTGACTACCGGATTTATTAAGTAAACATTGAGTTACGTTATCAGTATGGAATTTTTGTCGCTGAGTCGCAGACATTCCTCCTCGCGAAAAGTCCCTCAGCGGCGATGAACGATGAGAAACGTCTGCCGTTCGCAGGCTAGCATAAACAAGGCTTTCTAAATCTCCTGAGATAGAATGGCCGCCGCGTGCAAAGGTCTATACTGTTTCAAGTTCACTTTTAGTTTGTTGTTTTGCCATAAGTTGTACAAGAGCAAGAAAATCTAATTATTTAAAACGCTAATGGCGAGGAAGCCAAAGGGAAGCCACCGGGCTTATAAGGAATGGGCTCCCTCAGTTATTTTATTATACAAACTATTATCATAATTACAAATGCAAAAATCAATGACAGAACTACAGTAAATCTTAAAATTGTTAGGTAATCGTATTAATCATAGTTGGGCTAAAAAAGCGAAAGGACTCTGTAAATGTTTAAACTAAGACAAAAATGCAATCGAAGAAATGCAATAAGAAAAGACTTTACATATAACGGAACTCACCCAGTGAAAAATACCCGTCCGCTCGCCATAAAAGCACGTGATACTGCTGATTAGGGTTAAGCACTGTCTCGAAACGGTTAGCTTCTATTTAGGGTTAGGGTTGTTGCTATATAGCTTCAAATCAAACCAACTCTGGCCAGCCAATCCTCAGTGACGTAGTGGCATAGGTAATGAACTACGGTCACCACCTTCCGGAATTCGATATTTGCACACGCTCTTCTGTTCTTTTTCTTCCTTAAAAGTTGAAGAGACTTACACTTTCAAGAACATTTGCTGAGCAGAAATTTTACGAGACTTAGAAATTTCATCTAAGTGTAGTGTGAAAGCAATAAAGAATACTACGTTGTGTAAAATTCATATGGTGTCCAAGGGGTTCAGGCCGATGGGATCTAATGCTCAGTAATTCCGCCCCAGCCTAGTCCCCAGACATTCTTTCTTGCGTCGTTGTCCGAACAAAGTCTGGGAAAGGGTCTGTGCTAATCACTTTCAGTGACGTCACCTAGGGTCCATGTTTGACGGAAAAGAGAACGCCTGGGGACTAGGCTGATATTGTTCCTCTCTTTTCCAAAGATAAAGCAATAAAAAAGACTAACGTGTTAGATGCTAGCGGGCAGCTAGCCTGTGTACAGCCGCCACCTCCCCTCAGAAAAAAAATCGGAGAAGGGGCCCCTTCTTCGATTTTTTTGTGAGAGGAGGGGGCAGCTGTACACAGGCTATTGGATAGCTAAAAACGAGAAGTCCAAAGACTACTGCAAAGCTAATTCAGAACAACGTGTATTGTTTTTTCATAACAATGTTTGGGCTGGCCATACCAGCCTTCTTCAGGTTTACAAATGTTACTGAACTTATGTAGGAATCACAATATTATATAATTTATAATTTAATTTAATTTATTGATATAATACGTGATTCCTACATAAGTTCAGTAGCATCTGCAAACTGGCTGAAGAAGGCTGGTATGGCCAGCGGAAATATTTTTGTGAAAAAACAATACACGTTGTTCTGAATCAGCTTTGCAGTAGTCTTTGGACTTCTCGTTTTTGGTTTTTTATATTTTGGCTGATTAGATCTCTTTTCTAGAGATCCAACGTTTACAACTAGCAGAATTTTCGTACACGGTTTTTGCAGTTAATTTAATCCTTTATTATCGGATGGCTGGCTTTTATGGGTCCGTCTTAGAAATTCACACGAGGTTTTGTATTGTTCTCCTTTGATGCCGCAGAGAAGATAAAAAAACACTAGGTTTTGACGGACGGTGAGGGTAATGCTGTGTGGTGTCACTGATGTTGTAGAAGCAACAAAAACAAACGCCAGAGATTTTTTCGATCAATCTTAACTTCCAGAAATATCATAAATTTCTTTCTTTTTCCTTTCTCGGTTCTCCTGCTAATTATTCGTAAAAATTTAAAGTATTCGCAAAGCACAAAATAAACTGATTAATAAATTCTTGAGCTTTTTGCCTTCTTTGATCCGACAGACCTAGAAAGGTTCATGATTTTTAATAAACAAACTTTCTCAGGCCAGGAACAAAGGGCTTCAGACAGTCAGACAGTATCGAATAACAGGTTTGCTTAGAAAAACTGGTTTGAAAATTTAGGTGCTCCGATATACCTTGTCATCGAACTCTTCAGTAGATGTCGTGATATGTTATCGCCTTAAATAAATTTCTGTAGGGATTTTATGTCAGAAATTCTCCAGGTATCATATAGTGCTATTATCCTCACTCTGTACACGTTACCTTGGTAGTCGTGGATTTACTTTCATTTCTTAGGATACCGTGATGCGGTGGCAGGTAGCAATCAAGACAAAACAAGAACGCAAAAAGTATTAAGCCTCGCTTGCTTGGAGATTAGATAAGAAATGAGGAGGCGATCAATTCTACAGGAAACAGACTTTTCTCGCTAAAAGTCTTTCACCTCCTACTTTATCGATGGTCGAGTATTCTTGAGGATATTTACCTTTAAAATATAAAATATAAAATTTTATATCGCATATATTCGACGACTTGTTTCTGAATTGATTGAGTACGCGCGTATACATACACGAAAGTCAAGGGCCTCGATTATAGAGAAATTTCCGTCATTGCCAGAAAGCAAAAACGTGATGAACGTGGCGCGTCATTTCAATAATCGCCGAAAATAAACCACGCATGCTCATCACAAGACTCATTTGCATTCAATTAAGTCCGACACGTCGTGATTGTTAGCCCCAGCTTCCACGGTCTCTGCTAGCAACGCTAGGGAGCATGACCTCCTTATGGCGCGCACACACGAAAAAAAAAAAAAGCAATAAAACGCTTGCATTTTTAGAGTCTCGCCTATAAAGCAAGAGAGACTAATAACTATACCCTATCTTGGGGTTCACGCATTGGACTTTTCTAGTCAAAATAACTGTATGAGACACTCAGAGATACTCACAGTTCCATCTTCTTGTTGTGTCCCTTTGAGTGAATGACGGTCTATTTAATTCAATCTACTCCGGCTGAAATTAAACGGGGAAAAAAAACAGTTACACTCTTTTTTTTATACGGAATGTTGTTTTCCCGGCCCGGGCTGAATGTTTTTATTTTCTACTGATTTTCGGCTGAAAATATTCTTGTATTATTTTTAAATTTATAGCTTATCACATTTCCGTTTTAGATATAAGAATGCATTGGGGTATCAATAATAGTTGGTGCAGTTTTTTTCGTTTTGTTGGCTAGTTTTGCTGTTTAGAGAAAGGAGTAAGTTAAAAACATATTATTGTATTGCATTTATAGATTGTCACCACACAAAACTATATTATTTTCATAGTCTCAACCTGGGGTTATTCTTAAGATATTCTTAAAATTTCGCAAATTTCAGCCTTGATATTCCTCTAAAATATATTCTTATATAAAAAAAGGGTTTATTATGGCATTAGCATCAAGGTAGGTAGGTCAACCTCGTCCCCAGGGCTTTTCCCTTAAAAAATGGGTGGGGCGCCCTACCCATTTTCTAAGGGAAAAGCCCTGGGGACGAGGTTGTAGGTAGGTATGTAGGTGGGTGGTTGGGTAGTGGGTAGGTAGGTAAGTAGGTAGCAAAGACTTTTATTTTGAGAGGGTAACTCATAAATGTAACTAAAAATTACTGACAATTTGGTGGCCCTCTAAAACGCAAATACAAATTAAAACAAAACCCACCCCCACAATATAGCTATTTACAATAAAGCCGCAATTCTAGCCATCGAAATATCTGATAATAAAACTTTAAAAAAAAATTTAAGAATAGTCAATAAAGATGGAGATAACGATAATAGAAAGCAGTCTTTTTTCAAACTTTACAAAATTATTTCTTTGCATGTTGGGAATAAAAATTGTGTCAAAATCAATCTTCTGGTTTTTTTGGTCAGCGCCACTGACAAAAACTCGGCCAGAAGACTCTGGGTACGAGATTGCGTCAAAATTATCTCGTTACCTGCGATCCTTTTGGTCAGCACCAGAGCATCACCAACCTGAAAAAACTAAATCTTGAAAAGGCCATCTCTGATTTTCTGATAAAAATGTTTTCATGACATGCAAATTAACCTGTAAATTAAAACACCTTTAACACTTCGTTTTGATTTAGACATGCCATTTACGTGATCATCAATAGGTCGTACGACTTGAAACCCTTAAGAAACCAGTTTTTTTGTGCTATAAAGCAGTTACGAAAGCACGCTACAGTGGCGTTTGGTAAAAAAATTCCCTTCGTCTTAATTTTTAAGGGGCTTCATATGTCATTATGGGTTCCTCTTTTTTTATGTCAAAGCTGAGCTGAGATTTGATATAACTAAAGCTAACTAAGTATTCTCAGTCTCAGTCATCTTTTATCATACTTGGAACTCTAAAAGAAAGATATATAAAGGATTTTATCGAAAGGGAAAAGAAAGAAATCATAGTTTTTGGTCATTTTTCCACAACATAGGGCCATTTTTTTCGAGTTGCAATCTGTTTCCATCATGGCCTTCGAAAGTTAAAGACATACACTTCTAGTTGAGGCAAAGTAGTAGAGTAATTTTTTATAAAACTGAACCATTATTTCAAGGCTTACTTTTCTTCCAAGTTTTTTTATGTTGTTTAACAGTAAGTAATGCCATAAACATCGTGACATAGCTTTTATAAGTCGTTATTTTTATGCCATTTTTTTAAAATAGAGATCAGTCTTATGCTTACAAGTGACTGAAAAGGTCATTATCTTCTTCATTTGACTTTCCTCGGTGGAGTTGTGAGCTTCCTAATTTACAGACTTGACAGCTGTGCTCGTTCATTTTAGCCGTGGAACGAGCGCGGAAGAAGGTGTGCCGTCATTATTGAAGAATGTTTCAGTTGTTGGAAACACAATGTAACGAATGTTGCAGTTGTTGGTGTACAAATGGATCATTCTTGTAGCCGCGTTTTAAAGATATTTTTTTATTTTTCTGTCTTCCTTCTTTCACTAAATGCTTCAATATTGAAGGTAACGTAAAGAAAACTGCTTTGGAACGAATGTGCGAATGAAGCGTGGTTTTGTGAAAAATTCCCTTGAGAACGCCCCTAGGTCACCAATGGGTAAACAACTGCACTTCACGCAGGCGCAATTAAACCGGAACAAGGATTTTGTGGTTCTGGTTTTGGATTCTTCCAGAGCGGTTCCTCCGGACAAGGGTAAGAAAGACTCAAAACGAGATTGGCTTCAAAAGCAAATATCGGGTAAGATCGTTCCTCTTGTCTTTTGAAATTTTTATTTTTGATTTCAATAATGCATCTTACTCCAAAATGGCGTCAAATTTTGTTATTCTTTTGTCTTTATAATAATTGGCCCTCGATGCCCGACTTCAAGGTAAATATTATTATGAATTCTACAGGTGTAAACGAGGCAAAGAGTTTTTAAAGCCCGAGGCGAGCCAAGCGTTTCAAACTTGATATATAAAACACGAAGTGCAAATGGCTTCAAAAAGTTCTGATGTTGCTCTATTAATATTTGAAATAATCCTTATCTTTTTTATTATGTTCCATCGTCATGCGTGGATGAAGTGACAAATGATTCGCATTTTTCTTGCAACAATTGAGACTGATTCTTTATCATTATTATTACTTTTTAATCTGGTCTTTCATTCAAATTTGACTCTCTGTAAATTCTAACCCAACCTGCCGACAAAGACAGGGTAAACTTTTGCGAGAGGGGTGGTGAAGAATAAAGAATGAAGAAACTTTACCCTATAATATTGGTGCATTTACGGAAACAAAAGCCTTTACTAATGATATGCCTTCATCAGACTACGAGTAATGTCTGATTCAATATGACTTACCAGATGTGGTTACTATAGTTGCTGAGGCTTTTAAAAACTTCTCGTCAGTATAGCAGTGTGTCTTCCCTACTAGCAGAATTAACCGAAAAGGAGAATCTGCTAGCAGGGAACAGTGTATCACAAACTATCAAGCACCTCTAAGATCTGGATCTTGATATTGCTCTGTGGGCGAATTAAAGAACGTTATTACTTGCCTACAACAGTACGCGCGTTTCTGATAAAGAGGCCATGGAGCGTCGGAGTAAAACGGATACAATTAAGAAAAGTTATTGTTTTTACATGTAATTTGTTTGAAATCTTCCGGAGGGCTAGTCGATTACAATTCACTTTTATCAGACCGCACGTTACGTCGACATATGAGATATTTTAAAATATTTTTAAATATGTTAGAAAACTTTGTAAACGTAATGTAATTCATCGTTTTCTCACCAATGAAAACACTACAAAACCCATCTCGATGGGATCAAAGAGCAAATTACTCAACACGTTACTCAAGCAAGGCTGGCAGAAGTAGCGCGCGCGCGATTGCTGTAGTTTTCTGGCGGGGTACCCCGCGAGAAGATTGCGAGAGAATGTCCACAGCGGCCTCGCCACTCGTTTCGCGTGGCAGCTCCGCCGATTAAGTAGGTACCTCAATCCCGCTAGCTGCGCAGGCTACACGAAAACAGCCCATCCAATTTGTTTATATTTTGTTGCGATATTCTGTCACGGAACGAACAAAAAATAACGCTTCTAGTACAACAAAAGTAAAGACCGCATTAGTAGAATAATTGCCTGTACTTACCAAAACACCTTCTTTCCTGCAAGTAAAGCACGATTGAAACTGGTCCTTAATATAGTGAGATACTGAAAGTCTTTCTACGTTATCATTGGGCTATTTCTGTACATTGAGAAGCCTATTTCATATTTTTTCAGTTTCACTGACTAATAGTTATTCACATTGAAGGGATACCGGGAAAAAAACAGAAAACTACACAAAACGATATACAGTGGGAAATCTATTATTTTTTAGCAAGGGATAAAAAACAGCAGGTTGAAAATAACGCGAGTTTATTACTAACTTAAGGTAATTATAGCACTAAGCAGATGCTTTCAAAGTGTACAGTACCGCAAGTGATCCCCAACCGCAAATGATCCCGAGACCGCAAATGATTCCCAAAATGGACCGCAAATGATCCTCGACCGCAAGTGATCCCCGAAGTTGACCGCAAATGATCCCGAAAGAAAAATAGGAATGGCTTAGACTCGAGTTAGCGGATCATCGTCTCTATTTTATTATTATTACAAAAAGTAAGATTAAACGCTAAATTTCAGTTCTAAAATACATACATGAATAAAAACTAAATGAAAAAATCATTCAAGTGTAAAAACGAAGTCGGTAGGCAACACACGACTTTTACCTCATGCCAAAATGCTGCTTGTTCATATGAATTTTCTCTCTGGCGGGTAGATTATACCTCTGAAGGAAAACGTTTTGTCTGAGCAAATGTGATTTTTGCCGCTTATTTCATACTGAGAGGTCATACACCGTATTCACAAATGGCTGACACGCGGGAAAAAACTGGTGCCTAGTCATGAAAGCGAGGCGTTGGAGGATAAACAAAAATTGCAAATGAAGACTTTCAGTGAACTTGCAGAGTGTTTAGCACGGATTCCACCTAAAATAACTTTTTACGGACTTCTTTTTAAATACAATTACGTGGGATGTCTTCTGCTTTTAATGTTTAGTAGCGATTTGCTGTTTGCAATCAAAAGGGACGCGTATATCTTCAGGAAACAGGATGATTTTGTAGGTTTCCGAAGCATCGATCAGAAGCTCGAAGAGTAGGCGATCGCTGGAGAAAAGCGGCAAACATGTTGGCCCAAACTTCACACTGAAACCGAATACGAAAGCCAGATCACTACAATTCTGTATTGGATTAGATTAATTCCGTCGCTTTGGAGGGAATTGTTAGAGGTACGTTGGCAGAGCTTAGCAAACATCTCATGATTTCTTTGTCATTGCGAAATAATTAAAAATAATTTTATCAAAATTAGAAGCTGTAGTGTGTGAATCTTATGGCTTGCTATTTGCCTGGTTTCTTTTAGGGCATTATCTCAGAGCGCTCTTGGTAAAAAAGTGGTATAAAGCTTACATTTTACTAGGTTAAAATTTTAAGGCAATGTTTTTGTCAGGACTGAACACGGCAAGCTTCTGTTTCGAATAATTGAATTCGAGTCTGGATCAGTTTAAGAAGACCATCATTTTATTTATTTATGTATTCTTCAACTTTAAAATATTATGAAACATAAAGTTAAAACTCTTAACAGCTAAAGGTAAGAAATACGAAATTACTCGCTGAAATGATATGTGGCCGGCTTACCGAGTCTGCCGAGTAACAAGTTGAAATTTTGAGCGTACTCCTCTCGATCGCTTCTGCACATTAAAAATAAATTACCGAAAAACCGCTTAAAAAAAGGTCAACCCCGCTGTCTAATTGATGTTCTTCATTGATAAAGACCAGAAAATAACGTCCTGGCAAACAAAAACCAAACATAACTTCATCGAAGCCTCAGTAACCTCTTCTTTCCTGTCTTCCTTTTTTGCATCTCCACTTGAACTGTTTTGTTCAACGGCAGAAGTCTCTTGCGTTAACAGTTGCAAGTAGGCCATACATCTGTCGCTTATTTCTTTTTTTCTTGCCACCAAGATTTGTTTATATTTCTGTTTCACCGAATTGCAGTGAGCTGGCTTTCGTACTCGGCTTCAAAGTGAAGTTTGGGTCAACATGTTTGCCGTTTTTCTCCAGCCATCATCCACTTGTCAAGTTTCTGATGCTTCGGAAACCTACAAAATCATTCTGTTTCCTTGAAGATATACGCGTCCCTTTTGATTGCAAACAGCAAATCGCTACTAAACATTAAAAGCAGAAGACATCCCACGTAATTGTATTTATAAAGAAGTCCGTAGAAAGTTATTTTAGGTGGAATCCGTGCTAAACACTCTGCAAGTTCACTGAAAGTCTTCATTTGCAATTTTTGTTTATCCTCCAACGCCTCGCTTTCATGACTAGGCACCAGTTTTTTCCCGCGTGTCCGCCATTTGTGAATACGGTGTATGACACGCATTTTCGGCAGTTATTGTTGTTTCTGGTCGGCATGATTTGTCCTTTAATGCAAGCATTTCCTTTGACCTCTTTTCAAATGCAATGCTTTTCATTGCGGCTAAATAAGGGTTTTAGGTTGTTTAATTTTCTTTAAAGTGCCTCATGGATCCGAATAATTATAAGCGACTTTTTTTTAGTCCGTGAATGTGACGGTTCGTACGATGTTCTGTCACTCGATAACTACCGCTTGCCTCGCTTTTGCGTTTCTCATTACCAGGTTTAGATTCTTGTTAACTGTCTTCAGCAAAGACACAACAAATGGATATACATATAAGCGTCAATATAACTATTCGCAACATGTTCATGAGCTGTAAGCAAGTTGCTCTTTCAAAATAAACCGAAACCTGTGGACATTGATAAGTTCGGGGGCATTTTGACGTGTGTTTATTTCAAATCATGTCTTGTTTCGTAAAGGGCACTCCCAGGCCTGGGACATTCCTAAGTTACGAACCAATGTCTTGCTGTTTATCACGTAAAATTCACAATTCAGAGAAAAATCAAAACTAAATATTGTGAAAATTAATTCGACGCTTCTAAAAAGATCAGTAAAGTCAATAAAGCTCTTGTTATGTAGAGGGTGCCCGGCTTTGTATTCCTCAGTAGACAAGTTGAGCTTGGGCGTTAAAATAATAGAGTTTTTTCTGCGTAACGTCCTGCCTGTCTTAAATTTTCAGCGACGAAACAGTTCTTTAAAGAAAATTGAAGCAATTGACAATGGAAGAAGTATACGGTTGATAGCATATCCTTTTCAGATTTATTCTACTTTTTTTTGGCCTTGTATAAATTGACCCGAGACGAAGCGTCCTCCTTCCCTTTTTCTTTAGAAGGCGCGAGAAAAAGGTTCCTTTTTTATAATCAGTCCTTTTTTGTAATCAGTCCCATAAAATCCATTCCATTCCTCAAGTTTTCACGAGATCATTTGCGGTCAACTTTGGGGATCACTTGCGGTCGAGGATCATTTGCGGTCTCGGGATCATTTGCGGTTGGGGATCATTTGCGGTACTGTCCCTTTTGTACGGCTTTTCGTGATGAGTTGTGGCACGTTGCTTTTTTTTTTTGGCTCTGGCCTTTTCTTTCATTGCGGTAAAGTGGCCCAAAATGGCAAAGAGGCCGAACAAACACCCGAAAGAAACTAGCGTTTATAGAAAATTCGTTCGTTTTATGGAAGACTCGAAAATGAAAACCCTTTCCAGTATATGCTGGCTTATAGTTCTGATATAGTGCAAGGGCCTATAAATATTCTTCGTCTTCTCTTTTTGTTTCGCATAGCTTTCACTATCAGAGCCGTCACTAGTTTAAAAATGCTACAGCACTTGCCTCGAGTATAACCAGCATGCGGACGCCATCTTGGATAACCGAGCTAGTTATTCACATGAGTTGAGTTCTGTGGAAAGAGCTGTGGGTCATTTCCTGTGGGATCCAGGTCCCATGAATGTGACAATAAGCGGACAGAAAATTGATTTTGTTACTTAACGGGACTGTGTCACGATAGTGCGCATGTGTGAGATTTGACAGTAGTTGATTGTTTTTGAACCAATCGGAAGGGAGTAAGACGCACGCAAGGAAATTTACATAATTCAAGATTCATTGTTCCCGAAGCGGGAGTCGTTTTTGTTCGATTTTATATATCCCCATAATTCATATTTATTCTGTGGTATTCCCCAGATATATGTTGCAGACGATAAGAATAAGATTAACAACCCTGCCCTGCTTTGAAACAAACATTTACCCACGCGCATTTTCACGTACCCACGCTAGCAAACAAGTCTCTCGGATCGGTAACCAAAAATAATTTGTAAACAAACCTTACTGATCTCTCTGTTTGCTCTGTATAAACTTAGAAATACCTGCAAATAGCGCCTGACCGGTGACCAAAACGCACAGTATCGGATGAGGCAAACTTTTTGCTTAAAATGCCAGCTAAATGCACGCTATAATAAAATAGGCCATGCTATGCGGTCGGCTAGCGCGATGAGCACTCCACATCATGAACATTGTCGCTCATCGTAGCAGGTTTTGAAAGCAATTTTCAATAGCGCTTCATCACAAAACGCTTTCATTGTAATAGTACGCCACATAGCGTATAAGTATAAACATTATTCTAAAAGAACAACGCAAAATTAAGCATAAACAGAAGCCCACCAGTGTGGCATAAATTTCAATTGCTTCCTTCCGAGTCGTTGTGTCGGGTGTTCCGCAAAACAAAGATTATCGATTCAACACATAAAGACACCAGATATTAAACGGAACATTCAGGCAACAATCTATTTTTAAAAGATCAATTCTTAAACATTTACACTCATACAGCAAAGATACAAGAAACATTCCGTGTGAACCACATCGTTAAAGATCGCGCGGCCTGTTGTCATTACTTTCTGGTAAAATACAACTACTGATCGGAGTCATAAATCGAATGCCTGTTAAAGCGTTTCATGTTCGATGCATTCTTTCCTCAAACTTCACACGACTTCCTGTACAACAAAAGATTGCCGGGTTTTCTACTTCTGATTCCAGTCACTAGAGAGTAAATTGTTGCAGACAATCGGAAGTCATGTCGTAGATCAGCTTCACTCGCCGCTGCGTCCTATTAGTAGTCCACGCCTGTATCAAGGAAACCCTTCTCAACTTTCTTTACATATTTAACGTTTAAGAACTATCCGCAAAAGGTAGATCGTTGACTGGAGAACTTAATAGACAGAAATGAAAGGCAGATGACCACATTACACGCCACACTTGATCCGTTTGTAGGAACACTGACAACAACGAACATGGCTTCGTGCACGGGTGTCCGGAAAACTAAGACCTAAGACCTAAGACCTAAGACCTGAGACCCGGAAAACTAAGACCCGGAAAACTAAGACCCGGAAAACTAAGACCCAGTGGTAAAATGAATGAAATGAATGCACACTTACAAATAACAATTTAAGGTGGCTCAAAACAGTTTCCAGCACTTTCCAAGACGAAGATTATGATGGGTTATTATAACCACTCTTTGTCAATTGATGCTACATTCATGGTATCAAAAAACTGCCCAATCACTCGTGAACACGTTGGTATTATTTTCGTTACACTATATGTTACCATAGCAACACTATGACCTGCTAAAAACACCCTTAAATTCAGCTTAAACCGGCACGGTGAAATTTTTTTCTTCTTATAGAATTTTGATAAGCAGGATAAGATAGGTGAAAGGTGTTGACAGGCCAAACACGACTCATAAGCTCGTGATAGTGTGATACGTGACCTTATAGTTTAGCTCTAACGAGGATATCTCCCAGCGATTTTGCTCTTTTATATGAAATGATGGGAGGCTCGTTGTATATTTCTCTCAATAGTGGTTGATCTTGAATTAAGTGCCATTTGCTCATTAAAATGTTTTTAAGGTTCGGCAAAGCAGGGTGGTATGTGGTAACGAAAGGCAGAATAATTCAGCCGTAAATTTAATTGAAGGGTGATGCCTGTTTGCAAGAGCAATGAATTCATCTATCTCCTTTCTATCAGTTCTCCACCATGAGAAAATATCGTCAATGTATCTTTTCCACTCAAGAGGTTTAGTTTTTCTGAGGTTCAGTATTTCTGTCTCTACCGCCGACATAAAAATGTTGGCAAAGGCGACTGCCATCTTTGTACCCATTGCGGTTCCGTGTGTTTGGAGATAGTTTTTGCCGTTGAATTCAAATGAGTTCTCTTGAAGAATAAGTTCAAGGATTTTTCTGAGGGATTGGGTGGGGATAGGGGTGTTTTCCCCGTAGAAGGTCTGGTATGCTTTGCATACTGTGTTTATTCCCTCTTCCTGTGGGATATTTGTGTACAGGCTAGCAACGTCTAAGGAGACTAGGAAAACGTCCTCTGGGAGGTTTCTCCTTTCTATGAACTTAACAAAGTCAGTTGTGTTTTTAAGATAGGACTTTTGTGACTTAGCTATAGGCTGAAGTAGGCTATCAACAAATGATGATATTCGTTCGGTGGGTCCGTCGTTTCCTGCCACTATAGGTCGGCCAACAGGAGTTGGCTTATGAATTTTTGTGAGAGTGTAGAAGACAGGTATTCTGGGTGGATTTGGTGTCTGTGATAACCATTTAACAGTCATTTCGTCAATAAAACTTCCCTGATGTAGTTCTTCAACTATTTGTTTCACTTTTTGGAAAGTTGCCCTTGCCATGGGGTCTTCGAGAGGTGTGTAGTTGTTTCCATCGTCTAGTAGGGTCTGCCCCTCTTGTGTTTTATCTAGTTTGTTCATTATGACTGTGGTAGTACCTTTATCCGCTTTCTTGACGTTTATTTCAGAGTTGTTTTTCAGCTCTGTGATAGCTTTTCTCTCATTTAGCGGCGCCTGGTAATCGGCAGTGTAAACATCGCCAAACGATCCGTGGCCAATACGATCTTCAAGTTGGAATCTTAGTTCTGGCTGGCCTCTCCTTTCACTACAACACGCTGTTGACGTTCTGTTAAATAATCTCTACACCAATTTAGCAAGTCTCCATGGACACCATATTTGTAAAGTTTGGTTAATAGAATATTATGACAGACAAGGTCAAAAGCCTTTGAAAAGTCTATAAATACTACATTAACTTGACCTCTCTTGTCCAAGACTTTGAACCAATCATGGTGTACTAAGAGTAGTTGAGTAGTGCAGGAACGACCAGTGAGGAACCCGTGATGAGAATCATGTATGAATCTAATGACTTGATCATAAATAGCATTGTACACAATTCTCTCCTGGCATTTCCCAGAGGTAGTTAAGAGTGAAATGCCTCTATAATTTTCAACTGGCTCTCGATCACCATCCTTATGAATGGGTGTAATGTTAGCTGATTTCCATAATTTAGGTAGGCGTCCCTGTTTGAACGATAAATTGAAGAGCATACTCAGAGGAACTGCAGATGTGTCAGCAGTTGATAATCATACAATTTAATCACTGTTAATTCCGATTCTTTACTGGGTGGGAAATACCGTGCTGTTGTATTTATTCATTCTACGACCGTTTTAACTGAGTCAGTATCACCGGGCGCCACATATGACGGCCCATGGTGTAATACACGACAATTAGCCAAAAAGTAGTCACTTCGAAAAAAGAAAAAGGCATAGTTTTTCGTTTACGGTCCGTCTTCTGTTAAACCCCAAAAGTTTTTGCCCGCTGTTAATCACACTAAATTAAGGATCCCTATGTTGTCTATGTTTACTACTGAGCTGATGGAGAAAAGCACGTGCACTCAGTGAATGAAAGACGAAAGTTTGTAAATTAGGTCTACTTTTCTTTCCCTGGATTTGAATGGTATTTCAAAGTGACACAACTTTTTTTTTTTTTTAGCATTACCCAGGGCTGTAGCTAGGTTTTTGTAGCGAGGGGCATTATCGCGAGAACCGAAGGCACGAGCCTTGTAGGGGGGGTCTTGGGGTGTCCTCCCCCAGAAAAATTTTCAAATTTGGAGGCTCCGAAATCCTATTTTCAGCACTTGACGTGAGATATGTCTCCGAAAAATCGACCTCGAATATGAAAATGGCAAACAATTGCAAGTCACTATAATCAAAATAACTGAGTCTAAAGAAAACAAATCCATCCACAGACTTGATTTGTCTGGCTCAACAGGTCCAGGGGAGGCAGCTGCCCTACGGCTCTGTTGCCAGGTTGAACTGACTAGGTTGATCTTTCTTTGACATACACATAGGTTGAAAGCTTCTGATTGAGGGTGTTGTGGTCTCAATTATTCTTCAGCGATTCCTGCAACAAGCTTCTGCCTTTCGAACACATTGTCTTCTTGCAGCAGATCTCTATGGTCAAGTTCAATGTATATTCAAGTTCATTACGTTGGTTATTTCGTCCATTGCCTTATTGTAATTACACTTGGGACTATGTTTAGGTGTTGACTCAAACGGGCCTAGAGTCCAACATGGGCTGGCAATAGGTGAGCACGGAATTGGAACGGGGGTGGGGGGAACTCCCTACGATAGCCTATACGGGGAGGCTACGCCCGAAAGGGGTATCTTTTTCAGGCTTCAGGTATATGAAAGGGTAGGCTTTCACTAGATGAAGTATATGAAAGGGCGAGTGCGCTTATTTCAGCCTTAGCAGCACCTTTGGCGGTTCTTAAAGAAAAAAGAAAAAAGTTTAAGAATTTAAGGAAAAAGTAGAAGGACTTAATTTTTCAGAAATTAATATACAGAGGAGAAATTTCACCCCTTTAAGTATAAATGCTTGTAAAAGTAGAGGTGGAACCGGAAGGAGGGAGGGTGGATGTTAAAGTAGGTTAAAAATAGAGAGATGGGGAGCACTTTGATGGAGCACATTGTTCAAGAGGGTATAAATACAAAAAAAACAGCAATCTGGAGGCATTTTTGAAGGCTTAATGAAAAAGTTATTAAAACAAGGAAAACAGAGAAATCTCGCCAATAAACCTCTCCGGCAAAGGTGTGGACATGGTTGCTGACTGCTCAATGGTACTCTTCTCGACCCTTTGGAGTCAAGTTTTTTCACGTTTCTTGCAACAGAAGGAGCAAATCGGCTATATAAAGTTGAACTGAACATTCTGGTACTTTCAAGTCTCACTAATTTTTACAAAACCAGAGACATGTTTTAAACACTGTTTAAGTTAAAAAAAAAATGTTTTTATTGCAAGAATGAAATACTTTTCACACACGTCCCAAGGACATTCCTCTTAGAAAATGGCAGGGGCGGGAAAGCCCTGGGGACGAGGTTGAATCCTGACTCCGTGTAGAAAGTTCTTTCTTTTTCCCCCATTCATAATGCTCTTCAAACAATCATCAGAAAACTATCTTTTACAACACACGGATTAACCTTTATGTATAGTATTTTATAGGTAAGAATTGATTAGCGCAAGATACACGGCTGTCAAAAAATAGAAATAAATAAACTATCTTTGCAAGCTCAACTAAACTGGAAACGAACATCAGAAAACATCGCAAGATAAAATGTTAAATGGAGAAATAAGAATATCAAAACAAAACTTTGACTTATCTCCTGCCACAGTAGTTATTTTGCCAGTATGATCCAGAGTGTGACCAGGGTATTGAGAAGACCTTAGGCTCGATTTCCGCCGTCTCCCAATCCCTTGGGGCTCATTTTCCAGCACAGCGGCTTACAATCGAGCCTAACAAGACCTTGGTGCTCGCAAAAACCTGCCAAGTAGGTGTCTGTGCCTTGGGCAGATTGTCATTTTAGTGTTAGCCTGTGTACACACCACCCCACCCCCTCGAAGAAGGGGCCCCTTCTCCGATTTTTCCTAAGGGGAAGGGGAGGGGGGGGGGGTCTGTACACAGGCTATTTAGTGTCTGTGCCTTGGGCAGATTGTCATTTCAGTTCCGAATACCTACCAAACCTCTACTCTCGCTAAAATGAGTTCATTCAGTCATTGACTTTGCTACACTTAGACAAGTGACAGCTGGCTAAGTGCGACGTAATATCATTCATGCACTCTGCGACCAACACATTTCCCTCCACACCCCTACTGGGACCACACTCTGTCTTGACGATCTCGCGAAAAGAACAGCTTTTTTCCCAATTGATCTCTTCGGCGATTTCATTGACATAATTATATTTGAAACTGGCACCTGTTGCATTATAATTCAATTAGACTGAAACCAAAACAAGATCATCTTGGGAATACGGATGTTATACCCTAACAAAAACTAAAAACTGAGATAATCCCTTTTGCGTGTATTCACTGAAAGAAGAAACTATTTTTCCCGTTTCATTCTGCTACCGATAAATGCTTTAAAGATCTTTGAATGAAACTGAAATTTACAGCTTATTTGCGTTTTGCAAAACTATACGTGGATTTAGATAGAAAAAGTGTGGCGCATTTTTTTTTTATCATACTGCCGTGTACATCATCTGATAAGCAAAAAAGAGTGCCCACAAATTTTAATGTGGTGACAAGAGGACTTACCTTGCAAGTTAACTCTTATTTTTAATTATTATCAATAACTACCATTTAAAAAAAGATGATAATATAATAAAATTGATCGATTCAACGCTATCGTTTTCTAATCAACCACCCCTCTTTAGGAATGCGTGACAGGCCACAGTAATTGAATTATTTTAACCACGCAAACATATATCATGATAGCTCATGATATATTATTCAGCTGCTTCTTCCTCGTTAAACAAAAAAAAATAAACAGACCCTAAGGGAATTCTAAGTGATGGTTCGTGTTTTTCTGTGGAAAGGAGAGTTATTTTTCTCCTTAGAAGTGTGAAATGTAAGGATTATGTTTCATGTCAAGTTGTTGAAACGACGCATCTAAGGCTAATTTGCATACGGAGAATGAAGTCACGTTCATCGTCGACAAGAAAAAAACCTAGAAAAAGCGATTACTAAGTTTTCTCCGCATGTCTTCGAAAGTCCAACATTTAAAGGGTCTAATGACAGTTAGTGATAACTAGAAACGTTAAAGCTGTGGAAATTAGTCGACCAGATGCAGACCGTTACAATTCCAGCTTTGCTGTCAAAATGGCGAATTTTGGAACATTAACGGAACTTTGTACAGCACGCAAAGAGGAGTGCCCACAAATTTTATTGCATTAAGAAGTAGACTGGTCTTAGTACTTCTGTTTTATCATAGGCTTGAGTCTGGGTCAGGTGCCACTTTTGCGAAATTACCGTTCAGCTTTAGTTATGCAAATTACTTTTCCCGATAAGCAAATTAAAGGTCATTTTAAAAAAATCATATCTTAGCCAACTTTCCACAGAATGCAACCATTAAACCTTGAAACTATTAATCAGAGTTAAAACTTTTGGGTGTAAAATAATCAGCTTATTCGGCTTTTTAAGGTAGGTTTGCAAGAGCCCTAAAGTTTCCTTAAAATCGCACCACTTCCGACGGCAAACTGGCTAGTTTTAGGTGACCTAGAAAATCTTTCTGTAAAATAGAGAAAAAATTGAGTTGGTCCAAATAAATGTGATATTTCTTCATGGGATAGGATAGTTATCTTCCACTGGAAAAATCAGGGCAATCCTTGATAGACCAAAATTTGCCTTATCGGTTCTTATGCGGACAGCCTCTTAATAGCATGTTAACTCTATCAATCATTCATAACTTTGCGCCAAAAAACATTAAGCCGAAAACGATGGACAGAAAAACAAAAGCATTCACAGGAATATTATATTCCTTCCAGGATCCAATTTTCAAGCAAAGAAGCACCCCCCACAGAGACCCTTGTGTGCAAAAATTTAGTACTAAAAAATTGTACACGGAAGAAATCATGTCCGTAAGTGCGGTTTCTAACGAAGTAACTCGTTGTATGGATAATCCCAAGCCAAATTTATGAGCAAAATCATCTAATCTTCGATCCTTCAATTATAAAATTGCAAGCCTAAATGTACAGCAGCTGTGCACATTGTAAACAGAATTTTTTTCATAAATCAGAAAGTTGCTGGACCTATCGAACTGTAGCTCCAAGAGAGTCTAAGTGTTTTAATGAAAACACTCTAATATTTTCTCATTCGACAGTTCGCATAAAACTCAAATTTCTCTATATGGTAACATACAAAACTGTAATAACGTGCAACAACAATGAAATTTGCATCGATCGACAAAATCACGTTTCGAACTACGCACTTTACAAAACTGCCGCAACCCGGCCGCTTTCGATCCACTAGCCACAAGACAATTTACACAGCAAGACAATCGCTAAGAATATTTCTTTACCGTCTTTATAATTTCCTTTTGTGCCGAGTGACACGAGATTAAGTTGAACCAAGCGTAAGCGTATTTTTCTGCCGTAAACAGTGTAAACGTGCGGAGATTAAGCATCTAAATATAGTTTTTCCAGCAACAAAGTACACGCTAAGTCATATTAACAAATCAAAGCCCAAAAATGTCTGTCCCTCTACATTTTTTTGTTGAATCTGTGATAAGAAACTTGATCTAAACAACAAAAACGTTTTGGATAGCGTTGTAATATGCTCTTCGATCAACAGTCGAATGTTATCGAATGTTAGATTCACAATCAAAGTCGAATTTTGACACAAAAACGGGATACACATTTAACAAAACTGTCGCTTTCGTGCAACTCGGTACAAGCTAATTTATATACCAAAACAAAGCCCAATAATTTTTCTTCCACTACTTTATAATCGCTTTTTGTACCGAGTTGCACGGAACATGCAGTAAACAAAAAGAGTAAAAATTACCGACCTTTTCGGCATGTCTTCCACACGCAAACCAGCGATCTCAACGTCAATAACACTGAATCAGACCATGCCAATGCGATTTTTCGCCGGTTTCAGGACGCTATATTCTCTAGAGAACACACTTCCGTCAAAACTTTGACCAAAATAATTTTTGACCTCTTACAGTGGCAAGAAATTGCAACGCTGTCACTGTCAAAAAAAGCTACCATCGCTTCTCTCATTTGAACAACATTTCGCGGGCATTTTCGCCTCGGAGCCAATGACATTACCCTACCCAAATTAGATTACGTGTCAATTTTAATAGAGCATGCGCAGACATTTTTTGCCGGTGAAGCCGGAACAGGAATCAAGATGCCGCACATGCGCAGAAGCATGTCACAGTCACATAATATTTTCTAGAAAAAGTTTGTTGCGCGATCAATAAATGACAATTTTGTACTGCAAAACTAGCCAAAAGTGAAAATTATTCTAGCGGTGCTTTTTTTTCGGAATATTCATTTGATGAAAATTATGTTCGTAATGAGAAATTATGCCAAAAATTATGCTAGCACAATCTATCAAGACCTACTTACCTTGTATCTTTTCGATCTAGAAAATATTTTAAGTGATTTTGAGGGGAGTCTTCGTTTTCTACATTTTAGGGTTGGGGTGGGGGGGGGGGGGGGCGGGGGGGGGGTGTAGAAAACGAAGTCCCTGATCAAATTCATTGATAATTGAAGATCTTGTCATTTCTTACATATCTCAGGTCGAGATAGCCGTTTCGAGCTATTTATAAGGGACTTTGAGGGAGGGGGGTCAACGTATTTGGGTCTTTGGTCTTAGGCCTTCATTTTCTACGCACACGTCCACACGTATGGTACTTTTTGAAGTGAACCTGGCACCTAGGGAAAAAAAGCCAGTCCAACGCAATATTTACATAAGAAAGAGAGCAAATACCACACGTATAAATAAAGAACTACAAGAATTTGCATTTGACTTCGAATTAATGAAGAACGAATCCGTGGATGCAAAGTGGAACATGTTTCAACAAAGGCTTACTGGCATAATGGATTCCTGCATACCGCACAAGTACCTCATGCCATAAGCTACCTTGGTTTCTCCGCAGTTTGAGGAGACAGACCAGGAAAAAGCAAAGGTTATACAACAGGACGAAGAAATCTGAAAGGCAGTCTGATTAGAATGAGTTCAAATTAGCCAGGAAACAATTACACATTCCAAGAACTTTAACAGGTCCAGAAACAGTTATCTTTCTGACCTTTTCGACGACTCCATAAACCAAAACCCCAAGGTTTTCTGGTCACATCAAAAAACTAAAAAAAAGAGGGGACAGATGTTCAAGACCTTAAAGTTGGAAATGAAGTGTTTACTAAGCCGAGAGCTAAGGCTGAAGTGCTAAACAGCCAGTTGTCCAGTGTTTTTAACACAGACAAAGCCAATGGCCCTGATGGAATTCCCCCCTGGTTTTTAAAAGAGATTCATTGCCCAGTAAATTTCAATGGTTCTTGCTGATATCTATTAAGACTGTATCAATATCGGAACTATGCCCAGCCAATGAAAACAAGCAACGTATTTGCCATTCACAAGAAAGGAAAGAAATCGGATTCGTCAAACTATAGGTCCGTATCACTTAATTACATCGCTTCAAAAGTACTTGCCATGAGCACATTGTGCACAGCCATGTTATGAAACACCTGTCGCAATAAGGAGTGCTCACTGATTACCAACATGGCTTTAAGCCGAAACGATCAACAGAAACACAGCTCATATGTACCATTCATGACATAGAAAGTGCTATTCAGTCTAACAAAACAATTCACGCCGCAATCCTTGACTTTTCAAAAGCGTTTGACAAAGTTCCTTATCGTCGTTGTTTGACGAAACTTGACTGTTGCGGAATTCGTGGCTTGTTTCGAACACAGCGTACCCAATCAGTAGTAATTGAGGGGGCATCATCTGCTCCTGTAGTCACGACATTTGGCGTTCCCCAGGGAACGGTCTTAGGACCGTTTAGTTACTGTTCTTATTGTATATAAATGATTTACCTAATGTTCTTAACTCGCTACCGTTAGACTTTCATGATTCATTGTTATATGGAACAATCTGTTGTGATGAAGATGCAGCTGATCTTCGGGATGATCTATATAGATTAGAAGCTTGGCAACAAAAGTGGAAGATGGAATTCAGTCTTTCTAAGGGTAAAATCATGTGCTTTACAACCAAGAAACATACACCATTGCGGGAATACACAATTTGTGGAGAAATTCTAGAAGAAGTGGATTCTCACCCTTATCTGGGAGTGGTGCTTTATAAGAAAATGAGGTGGTCCCACCCATCGAAGTAATCTCACCTAGGGCAAATAAAGTCTTAGGACTTATTAAACGCATTCTGTGGAACTGTCCCAAAGTCCGTGAGAGAAACTGCGTACACGCACGGAAAATTACGAACGAGCGTGACGGGAATGCTGCAAGACTTAATCAAAATTACTTTTTGCCCGTAAATTGACATTTCGATATGGAAAACTGTGCAAACTATCGATAATTTACCGTAAGAGTAATATTACAAAGTTTTGTGCCAACCGAAGCAAAAGATAAGGACTTAGATAAGGAAGCTAGTTGTTTCAAGCCCTGCAGAGCTCCATGGTAAGCCAAAGCGCAAAACGCAAAGTAAGGGAGATGGCGAATTTTGAAATTAAAGATGACCACGAGTGAAATATTCTTAATTCAACATACACAGCAGCGTATAGCTAGTCACCCCAGAGTGTTGCAGTGTGGATGAAAATACTTGTCACGTGACTTTTTAAAGTGCAAACCCCAGCCCGCGGCCACTACTAACCCTAACTGTTGAACTAACTCACTTGGAGGTCGAAGCACCAACACTTATTTTGTAACCCCAAGAAAGCCCCTCGGTTAGAGTCTAGATGGGCCTTACATTTTTTGGGAGTGTCAAATACCTAGGTCACGTCAGGAGCCCACTAGCCTCCCACGCAGGCGTTTTTAAAAACGCTGCGTCGGAGGCTAGGAGCCCACAACCCGGAGCGAGCAACTTCCATGAGCTCGTGTCACGGCTTTTTTGCACGAAAAAGTTTATTTTTAGAACGGTTTTGGCGCGAAATTTGAATATCTTTGTATTTCTACAAACAAGTCAGCAAAACCTACAGACCTCAAAATGATATTATTTGCCTTTTAATAACATTTAGTTTTCCTGTTTGATATCTTATACTTTGAATGCCCTCAAAGACATGGTGGAGATTCTATTTTCGCGGAAAAAAGGTGCCCTAAAATGTGTCTAAAAATAAACTGGTCCGTAAAAGCGCCGTAACATAGGTCTAGTATGGGAGTTGCCCGCTCCGGGTTATGGGATCCTGGTCACGTGACACAAATCGTTCCCTTGAAGTGTGACACACTTGAAACATGCATGAGAAGACACACAAGGCTGTCCGTTATGTATAAGATGTACCGTGGTTTCCTAGATGGGAAATGAGAGGACCATTTGATTCCAAACAGGGAACGGAGAACACCAGGAAGCCATGATTTTAACTTTTTTATTGTACCGAAAGGACATAAGGAGTATTTTTAGATTTTCCCTCTTTCCCGAGACTATAACTGAATGGAACAGACTCCCAAAAGAAACTGTCATAAGCCAATCTCAATTTTAGGTTTTCTTTTATCAGGGGAAACCAATGACGATTTCCTTCTTAACACATTGAAAGCACTTTTTAGACTCAAACTCTCATATTACGCTTAGGCCACCTGTGATCTTGGTCTGGAATCGGGTTTGGCTTTTGAGTAAACTACCGGAGTGTATGATGGTATTTATCGTTTCAATTCAAAATGAATAAGAGAGAAAGAGAAATGTGCAAATGCCTTCTAATGTAGGTAGACTTACCACAAGTCGACCTCACGACTTTCTAAGGGCGGTCTGAAAATGGGTATGGATTTTATAGGCCTGGGGTGCTTACCATTTACACAAACAAAGTGAGTGGAAATCGTGTGCAAAAAACAAAAAACTACAAAATTTAACGTGGTGGGAGAACGACTCTTTACAATGAGTGTCCAAATCAGCTAAACAGACTAGAAAGAGTGCAAAAATTGCATCCCTTCAAATCACAGCCCATTAACCATCCAGAATTTCAGGATTTCCCATGCAAATGGTAAATACCGGAGGTCTGAAAACCGGTGTGAAAATGACATTTGTTTGGTCTGAAATAGGGTCAGGATTTGGCGAACCGGGCGGCACACCCCCACCAAGAATTCTTAGGATTCCTCCCCCCGTCCCCGTTTCCTATGAACAATCAAATCAACAGCGTGCTACATCTGGCGATCCATTTACGCGAGCTAGGGCCAACATTCTGCCGGAATGAGGGTTCAACTTACCGAAATGTGCTCGCTCGGTGTGTAGAATTGATCAATTGTTTTGAAAAGCTCGTGTTCATTTCTAAGAAAGTCGAAACTGAAAGTTAACTCGCGATGAAGAATTTGATTCACATGTGTCTCGCATGATTTTCGGTGTTTACATAGTCTTAAGATCGATTTATTCGTAGTTATCCTACTAACAAGTTTAGGGATAAGAATAAGTAGCTTATCACCTGCCCATTTTCGTATGTATAGGCATTGAAGGCAGTGAACGTAGCATCTGAAAACAAAAGAAGTTTTTAGCGAACCAAGAGAAACGTCAACAGCCGCGATGGCGGTTAGCAAAACAAGTAAAACACACTTCGGTTAAGATATCCGAACGACAGTTCCAAACAAAAATCCTGTTAAGATGATTTACGAAAACAAATACCTGCCGTCGTTTCTCTCCATAGTTGTAACAAACTTCTCGAACGTATGTGAAGAGCAGCTCCGGAGCAGGTCGAAAAGGTCCAGTTAGCTCGATGGACAGCCCGAGCGACCGCAAGTTAGCTAAGTGAGTCATCAGGATGGGTTCCAGTCACTTGAAACTTTCTTGAATCGTTTCAACTTTCCGACTTTAATGAGATACAAATTAAAGTTACTTGAGATTTTACTTAGGCGTTCACACACGCATATTTGGTTAAGTAAAACTTAACAGCTCTTAAGTCTTACTTAAAGCCTAGTGTAGAGACAACCATTCTTTACTAGTAAAGCCTGAAATATTTAAGTAATCCTTGTACTATACGTTGTATCCTGGCCATGTATGAGCTAAGGTATTGAGGGGAGGGGTCCTAGTTCAGTTGTTTCTATTTAAAAATCGCTTTTGTTCCCTTGTTTCCGCTGTTATTCAGAACCTCTTTTCAAGCTAAACCTTTTTGTGTTTCCCCTCAAAACATTGAAAACCACGAACTTTTACTAATGCTCGTTAATTTGTGTTGTACCTTTCTAACTTACAGACTATCGTAATATCCCACCAATCGTAAGAATATTGTTCCCTTATACTGTCAGTTGTCGTTCTTACGTTATCTGTGCTGACTGATAACCGATTCAGATTCCGAATGTGGACTGGCCAAAGCAGCTTATGGGCTTTCGCGTTGGTCACTGCCACTTGCAGTTACCTGGCTTAGCCGTAGGTATATTATATATGTTTTTAATAAAACAAAAGAACGAGTTAAGGAACTGACCTCAGTTGTTCAAAAGTTGGTTAGCGTTATCCACTGGATAAATCACTATCCAGTGGATAAGTGTCAGGAAAACCAATTGCTTTATCCACTGGATAGTGGTTTATTAAGTGGACAGTGTTATCCACCTTTTGACCTACTGGGGCCAGATGGAATATTCATGAAAGGTAAGGTTTGTATTTTTCGTAGAATTGGGTTTAAGTTTTTTTAGCGGAGCTCCACGCGCGCGCGAAGCGCGCGCGTGGGCGGAGCCCCATTGCTATGTAAATCTACCCATCCCAGAAAATTTGGTAATCACGTGACCGTACACCGACCGCCGACCGACAGTCCGTCCGCACCACAGGAAAACCAATGTTTACTCTCACATTTTAGCTAGTTTGGGAGCCCAAGAGAAAACTAATTTCACATCAATGTTGTGATCAATTGACAGCTGTCAAAACAGGGCATCCGCTGACCTGTATCACCTGACCGTAGCGCGGGCTCAAGTTTCGACCCATCGAGGTCGAGTATTTTTTTGAAGTTATCCGCTGACAAATTACCAGTTTGAAATGATCGCAGGCTCAAGTTTATTTTTTCCAAGGATTCATATCAAATATGCTGTGTTTATGTCACTATGGCCCCGCACTATTAGAATTTTGATTTCAAACTGACTTCGGAAGCGAAAATTCAGCCAGTTTTTTTAAAAGTACAGGCGGGGAAGACCTTATCTTACCATGGTCACGCGTTGGTCACGCTCTACGTCCAATTTTTATACTCTGATTGGTCAAAATTTGACAGGTGAGTTCATGCGAAAAAATTATGCAGCATCTTGAAAATTGTTTACTTTGACAGCTGAAGCTGAAGAGTTTTGTGTCAACTTGTGATGTTTTTAACTGTCTTTTTCTTCTGGATGTACAAAATGAAATACAACTGCTATCAAGAGTCTTCTGTTATTCATGGCTGGTTTGTTTACTGGGTTTTTGGTTGAGGAACGCGTCGCTTGTCAAAATTTGGTAATTCGGTTTCGGATGGCATCGTTTTCGTTTTTCACCTTGCTTAATGTTTAAGAGGGTTTAAAAGTCTCAAGCAACTGTGGCCTTCCTTGATAGCTTTCAGGAACTGAATCTCGAATGGTAAGCCTGAGTAACTATTGTATTTGATGTTTGTTTTTGTTATATCTAATTTCATGAGGTCTTGCACATTCACGCTGACAGTTTATGCGGCAAGTTTATGCACGTTTGTAGCCGTAGTTTGAGTCAATGATCTGACCTAGTATCAGGTTTGAACGGTTTGATATAAGCTTACAGAACTTTAAAAAGCCTTCAGATATATTTGCTCACCACAGATAGAAAGAAAACGTTCCGAAGAATATTTAGTTATAAATTTGGCTGGAGAAAGAAAACTTTGAGCGATTTTCTTGCTTCGAGGAGTTCACCTTGGAAAACAGTAAACACCCGCGCCGGGAAGCCGGCTTATAAAGCTTTACGCCGAGACTCAGGATTTTTAGAGACACTTTAATACTTGTCTTCATGAATGAAAATTGTTATCTCTGTAAATGTTTCACCGAATTATATTTCTTTTTTTGATTGTTAGTAGTCTCTCTTGCAATTTTAATCGCTTGTCTGTGCCGTTTGTTTTCATCATTCATGAACATCGCTTGCAGGAGTACTCAAAAATGTCGCGCGTATCAAACGCTTTATAAGATTACACATCGTTATAACTAAAACCATTAAATAACAAAAAAAAAAAAAATAAATTCGCTATTATGTTGAAGCTTAACTCTATTAAAGTTCATTCAAACACTCGACCACACTGACAGCTCGCACTATAGAAACGAGAACCGGCTAGCCATATGGGTGATTTTGGAAATTTTTGAACGGTTTCGCTTTACGATTGATCGTCCTGAATATTGACTGAGTGCAATTTGTCTTGAAAAATTGTGAAATACTGCATTCTGTCCGAGGTCTGTATGATAAATAGTACTGTTTCACCTCAAATGTGATGTATAAAAATTATAAAAGGTTGGTTTAAACACCCCCAGATTTGTTGGCAAGAATTTGTAAAGTAAACCTGTCGAACGCAAAAAAATTCGGGGTGATTTGTTTTCCAAGAATTTGTTTTCGAGGCCTAATCTACTGTGATCTTGAATGTGATCGAAGATGTTTGCTATTTTTTGGGTGTACATATAAGGTTATCAATTCGATGCAAGATGTTTCACTCTAAAATAACTTAGCCTTTCCCTCAAAAGTCACATGAATGTGCCCTTAAGTTAAATGATTTGTGGATTAAAAGTTTATTTTTTGATTTAAATTATAAATTTATTAATTGGAGCTTCGCTTTTAGCTCTGGCTAAATCTATATATTATTCTAATTAATTAGTTGTGATGTAAACAAGAGAAAACGTAGTGCCACCACAATCATTATTTACCCTTGCCAATGAAAATTGAGGTTCGCAACAAATCTGGTATCATAGCGGGGCTCTCTCGCGCAAAGCGCACCAGCGGAGCACCATGGGTAAGAAAATGAAGTAATCTATCCATCCGAGAAAATTTGGTAATCACGTGACCGTACACCGACCGACCGCCCGAGCGACCGCCCGTCCGCACCACAGGCATACCAATGTAAAATAACTCAATCAACAGGTATGGCAACCCAATTGCAACTCGAGGTTATTTTGGCGGGAAATCGCATAGCCACGTGCGTCCTGTAAAGCAGAGACAACTAAAGAGTCAATAAAGACGAAAACGAAAAGCGGAAATTGTTTCTGTATCCCTGTTGTCTAAAGTATTTAGTTTAGACTAATTGTCATGTCCACAAATTTGGAATATAGAGCAGGAGAAAGACAGAGAAAAAGAGAAAGTAGGCGGTAGGCCAGCGAAGCTCAACGAGAAAAAGGGCGACAAAGGTCTAGAGCGAGAGATAAAAAACAAAGGAGACATTTTTTATTGGAAGAATAACATCAAAATTTTGTAGCGGCGGTGACAAAATGGGAAATGCTAGCGGCCACTAATGCAAGGTGAAAATAAGCGGCAGTGAAAAAAAGTGAACGAGAACACGTACGAGATTTCCCCCATAAATCTTGTAACTAAGAAGTTTCTGGAAGTTTCACGTTGTAGTAGTGCAAAAAAAAAAAAAAACGGCAAAGAAAAGTACAAAAAAAGTGTGCTGCACGTGCAAAGTTGCTTTTTTTTTTTGCTAATTACACCAATTGTTGTTTTTCACCATTCTCCGGCGTTGCCTTCGCCGCTTAGCATTACACGATTTTATATTTTTTTGAACAAACTATAAATATTATCGAGAGCTTCGCTTTTAGCCCTGGCTAAATCTATACTTAACTATGTTCGTTAGAGACTGGTGGGGGTAAAATAAGTGCTTCAATGTACGAAGATGTCTTATGGCTTATTTCATAAATAATTCCATTTTTTCTTGTTTATTGTTAATTTTTCAGTAATACTGCTGCTGACACTTCACATTTCGGTTTTTATATCTTTTGTATGTCAAAAATTTTCTCGTCGCTTTTCCCACCCATTCCACAAATCAAAAAGATCAACATGCCTATCTTTCCGTTCCGATAATTTACTGCATTATTTACTGGCAAGAGAAGACGATTAACTTGCACTGACATTCTCCTCAGCTGATCACTGCAAAAAAACCTGCTACTATAGTCTGGCTTCTCGCCAAGTTTTACTTAGCACTCAGTCACCCAAAATACAACTAGTTAATAATATTGTACGCATACCCAGTTTAACGACGGTCGAACGCCGCAATTCCCCGTGTATAGTCAAATCAAGCGCCCTGTAAGAACGTTTAACATGTTTAAAGACAATTATTGGTTTGTCCTTCTTTTCACAGTGGTTTGTTCCTGTGATCCCAAAAACAGTTTTATAATCTGTTGTTCCCTGAGATTTGTTTTCCTTTTCCACCTTTTCTCAGGTAAAATTGGCCAGTCCCCTTGTTCCCTCAAAGCCCCACATACTGTATCTTCCTGATACAGTTCTTATCTCTGTTGCAGACATCCTAAATAACTGCGCTCTGAGGTATTAAACACTAGGTTCCGCAAAACATCTATCTTGTTGAATCATCTTTGAACTTTATAGTGTTTAAGTAGCATCGTACCCTCTTTCAATTTGAGCAATCAAAAATTTCGAGCGAAGGAACTAGCGGTATACCAAAAAACCTTTCAGTTGAATTTAAACTGTACTGAACGCCAGGCCTGGTGTTCTACTCCATCAGGCTGCTGATTGTCATTCACTGAACTTAACGGACGACTTCGTTTAACCTTGGCGTAAAACCCCCCGCAATGTTTTAACGTAGCAGGCAACCGTTGGCAACCACCGAGTAATAAGCATGATAAAAAGTTCTAGAAAAATCGGAATATGTTTAACTACAGAGATTATTTCTTTTCGTTTAAACATTGAGGATGAAGCTTGTCGATGCCTCCTTATTTTTGTACACAAACGCAAGTTGCACAACGATTATTTAAGAAAAGATAAGATTTCGAAAACAATAGATTTGGCGAATGGAATGACGTCGACGAATAGTCGTGGATTATCAATATCAGTAATTACACAAGTAAGAGTTTCATGGACAGTACCGCTCAAATGAACACATGGTTTGAAAGTGTACCCCTTTACTTTTGAAACACTGTATGTTCAATTGACAAACGTTTAAAGTTAGAAGAAAACAAAATCATGAACAGGGCTGGTTATTGCTGGCGTTGCGAAGCACCCTGTACACAACATTGTTCACGATGTGGGATGGCGTATTACTGCTCCAAGAAATGTCAGCAACAAGACAAGTGGCGACATAAACCCGACTGCGATGCAGCAGCGTTGAAAATGCAGTGCTCCGGCTGCAACGCTAAACAGGAGGGAATGTTGAAGTGCACCAACTGTTTGAACTCCTACTATTGCAACGCAGAATGTCAGAGAAGTGACTGGGAGAGACACAAGACTTTCTGTCAGGAGGCTGTTGACAAAACGGTGGTATTAGCTGGAGATATGAAGGAATTACTTGAGATCAAAAAGGATAACCCCGGCCTTCGATTTACTTATTACTGGGGGAATGCGCCTGCTGTTGACCTGCTCAACTTGTCAATGAATGAAGGGGAAGAGTATTCCAATCCACTGGCTTTGTTGCTTTGCGGAGTCGGTGATCCAAGGAATGTTCTACTTACGATTGCTTCGCTGCCTGGTGTTTATACTCAACATGTGAGTTTCGTTTTGAATGACATCTGTCCTTGTACGTTGGCAAGAACAGTTCTGCTTCTATACATATTATACAAAGGTATTTTGGATTGTTCGTTGTCTATTTTTTAACAGATCTACTTGTATGCGTACTTGTCTGACAGTGTCCCTTAGCACCATTAAACAATGTTATTTTCAAATTATGAGATTGACATGACAGTCATTGACATTCTTGACAGCCAGTTAAACTGCCTCTATCTAACCTCCACTTCCTTTTGATACATTCTCCTCACTTCATATCAATATCCGTGGTCTACCAAAACACTTTGATGACTTATCAGAATTTCCTCTTACATTGAACAGGTCTTTCTCCGTTATTGCTGTTTCTGAAACGTGGTTACATAGGTCTAATTCTAATTTATTCCATTTTCCAGGCTATCATTTTATCTTTAGTCACAGATAACATAAAGCGGGTGGCGGGGTTGGTCTTTATATTCAGTCTGACCTAAAATTTAAGCTTAGAACTGATCTCCAATCTTCTAAAAATACACTGTAAGAATCAGTCCTTGTGGAAATACAACCGCATAGGAAGAATATCATTGTTGGCTAATTTAATCGACCCCCTAATGCCTCGGTTAGGCATTAGGGGGTCTCAACAACTCTCTCGGTGGCATCTTATCAACTATTAGCTTTGAGAATAAGCTATCTTATCTCATGGGTGATTTTAATATCAATATCCTTAACTCATAATCCCACCAACCTTCTAATGAGTTCATCAATCTTATGATTTTTAATAGTCTATTGATTTCTAAGCCAACTCGCATAACTTCCTCAACTACAACTCTGATTGATAAAATTTTCACAAACAATCTTGAACACAGCATGAACAGTGGCATTCTCTACACTGATTTATCTAATCATCTCCCAATTTTTCAAGTCATTCATCTAAAATTAGATGCTGAATCATTTCGCCAAAAGAGATTGGCACGCCCCATTAACTCCGCAACAATTGCAGCATTCAGGTCTAGGTTGGAAACCACTGACTGGTCCCTAATCTATAACTCTGACTCTACTATTGATTCCTACGACACATTCTCTAGTCTTCTTATTTCAGCATATCATAAGTCATTTCCACTTAAACTTGTATACCCTGAATCGCGCGTTCTTCAAAACCCTGGTTTTCAAAAGGTCTCTGTACCCTGTAACAGGAAGAATTCTCTTTATAAACAATTCCAAATAAACCCTACATCAATTATTGTAGTTTAATATGGGCATCTATATACTTCATCTATATACTTCAAAAGAAAGCCATTCGTATAATTACGTTTGCTCCTCCGCGCACACCCTCTAAGGCCCTTTTCTCTAAGCATTAATATTCTTCCACTCCACTCTTACTATCTATAAATTCCATGTTGCTTGTTTTGTATTTTCACATTTTAATAGCATTTTACCTACTCCTGTTTCCTCGATCCTACATTTTAATTCTGAATATCACGATTATATGACTGTTCACGCCTTAATCTGCATAAAATCTGTCATAAGTATCAATTTGCCATCACTTGGCAAGCTCCGATTATTTGGAATGATATTCCGTTAACTGTGCGCAATAGCCTTACAATAAGTAACTTTAGAAAAAAAGTTAAGACTGCATTTTTTGAGTACTTGAATTAGCCTATGCATAAATTGTTGAAGGGCCATAGAATTTATATTTAAGTTTATATTTTTATCTAACCTTGTGGGACTATACTAGGTTTATTTGTGTGTATGGTTTATAGGAATATATTATCGAGTATTTGTTAATTTAGTAGTCATAATTAGTTGCTAAGTATTTAATAATTACTTGTTGGTTTAATAAATCTTAAACTTAATTAAACTTGTTAATAATTTAATCAAGTCTCCCGTCACCAATTTTGTATACCTTGTGAAAGGTCGAACCCAGAAGTCATTTCAAAAGTAGGTTGAGTTTTATTGTCCGGGTGAATGTAGTCCTAAATAGGACTGTTTTTTTCAACCCGACGATCAAACTCAAACTATTTTTGTATACCTTGTGGGACTATACTAGGTGTATTTGTTTGTATATGGTTTGTAGGAATATATATTATCGAGTGTTTGTAAACGAACGACAATTTTGCTGCGAGATAACTAGTTCGTCCAATTAAAACTGCAAACCATATTTCTTTAACATGTACGAAAAGTCATTTGTTCAAACATACGTCACAGCAGTTTCCCATCTTTAGGTGGGTACGTATTTGTATTGCGCATGCCTGCTCTTTACAGCTTGCTTTGCGATCATTCAACGAAAAATCCTGTTGTAGGAAATTTATTATGAACAAAATATTCTCCTAAAAAATGAACAGCGCAGTCTAGAAATGTATTAGAACAACTTCGTTTATTTCATTGTCACAAAAGAAGGCTGTAGAGAGTCTTCAAAACAACAATCAAAAGTAAACATGGAATTACGTATGAACATTTTAAAATCTGTTTTGTTATGTTAGCTTGATATCACTGAGGACAACTTTGTATTAATTTATGGCCTTGTCCAATAAGGAATGCAAGACTTTGATTTGTTTAATATCAATAGTTTTGGAAGGAGAATAATTATGTTTTTAAAGGCTTATTTTCTTGTGCACAACTTTCAGAGGGAAATGAGGTCGCTTCTGCAGCATCCTCGGAGACCCAGGGGCAGATAGTGGGGGCGAGGGAAAGTCTAAACGGACGGGAAAATATGGCACAAAAGAAAAGTAAAGAACGGCCAGAAGAGCCCCTGGGGACAATGTCTTACCAGACCAGTTCCAAACGGTTGCCGCCGTTCTGGCTTCTGATTGGTGCCAGAAAAACACAAGTTTTCTGGCACCAATCAGAAGCCAGGACGGCGGCGACCGTTTGGAACTGGTCTGGTAAGACATTGTCCCCAGGGGCTCTTCTGGCCGTTCTTTACTCTTCTTCGTGTCTTATTTTTCCGCCCGTTAGGACTTTCCCTCGCCCCAACTATCTGCCCCTGGGTCTCCGAGGATGCTTCTGCAGTGGTCCGTATTTGGTATTCTGTCCTCATTTCTGAACAAGATTTCACTCTATTGATGTCAGCCCTTCAAGATCTCGTGGCCACAGCCGAACTCAGCACCATCACTGATGGCAAGATGGAGATTTCTGCTTCCCAGCTCAGCCAGCTTAGGACAGTTTGGGCCACCTGGCTTCGTTTGTCCGAACGCAAGGGACCTTGGGTAGCCAAACTCGCTGGATTCAGGGAGAAACAATGGCATACGAAATTATATGCATGCCATCCCCAAAGAACACAGGGTTTCCGCACAACACTTTTTTGACACAGGAATCTTTCATTCCACTACAAATGCTAAGGAAGTAACGCGACAAAATCCTACGTTAACTGGTAGAGCAATGCTTCAACGCTCATCCCCCATGGAGTTTCAGTACAATATTCCATCAGATGTGCTTCCATTCACGGGATGGGATTACAAGGCAATCAAGAAGGTCTACTACGATAAATCACTGCCTTATATGTACACCCTCTACATCTCAAATATCCTGCAAAAATCCTTTAGCAAAATGACCAGTGATCGGCTGAAGTTTCATTTTATTCTCTGTGACTTTCTAAAGATCGAATCTTTCCTTCCTGGGGGACTCAGATATGACCGCATTACTACTTCAAACTTATGGGACTACTGCCTACTTGGAGATTTGCTGACCAAATTCAAGAGGTTTCTAAACAGTGCCAATCCTCACACGGTCATGTTGACAGAAACGCACAACTGGTCGCTAAACTATATGCATGAAATCATTCACATTTTGCCATACTTGAAGGGAATAGATAAACTGAATGAGAAAGCTTTTGAAGACACACAGAATATGGAACTGGTGAATTTATCGGGACTTACCTCTGTTGTGGAATATCTTAACTTGACAGAGGAATTTCTTCGTTCTGTACGCGCATCTCTTTTAGCGACATATACAGATGAGCAGTTTGCTTTCTTTAAAAGAAAAATTAAGATTCCATCTGTTAAGTACCTGGTTCGTTCACTGGGGCTGCATCTTCGAGACTTTGTACGAAACGAAAACACTGTTGCTCCACATAGATGGGCGCTTAATTGTCGTCGAGTTGTCATGATGAGAGGTCATGAAAGAGTTCTGGAGTGGAAACTTGTTTCTGATTCTGTTACTCAGAGCACAGCAGAATGAATTCAATCAAACTGTTTTTTGTATTAGAACAGGTGGGGTTTACAATGTCCCACCAGTCACGAGTGATAATTTTGTCCGGCTGTCAGCCATTTCGCTTGTGTTCTCAATTTTCGCTCTTCCTCAATATTGTTTCCAAAGAAACTTCGGTATTGCATTGTATAACCGCTCTTTGCACTCTATAAGCTGTTAATACTGTCCTCACCGACCAACCAGTAACTTCATATTTTTTTAGTATATTTAGAATGAAATATTATTATCAAATGAAGCTTATAATTGCCAGAGGGTTGTCACCACGAGTCATGCGACCTTTTTTTTAAAAATTTGATAGATCACCTATGCGTTTCCAGTATACCATACCGAAAATTTTATCAATAATATCATAGGTGACGAATTACTCCTTAATTTTGGCGCGAAATTTCAGCGATAATTTGTAATTTCACATGTGAAATTACAAAATTGCCATGGCAACCTTCGGTACGTCTCGGTGTCAAGAAAGCGACGAAGTTTTAAAATGTCATGAATGAAGATGCCAGGGCATAAAAAGACGCTTTAGAAAACCTGAACACACGAAAGAGCACATCAAGAAGGATTCTAACTGGTATTTTGTCGAAAAATTCTGAACTTAAGCCAAATTTAAGCTCTAAACGTTCGAGAGAGTTGAGTTCTCGATCGATACGATCCAGGATAAACATGTCAAAAATCCAAGATTGCTAACGTAATTCGTCACCTATGATATTAATAGGTAATCAAATGGTATACTCGTGAAATTAGGGAATAATTTCATTTGCGTTTTGTCCAAATCCTAATAATTCCCTCGCCTAAAGGCTCGGGAAATTATAAGGTTTTGGACAAAACGCGCGTGAAATTATTACCTAATTCCACCCGTCACCATTTGGTTACACATACTTATAACCAAACAGTATGTACGTATCTTCCTTGTATGGGTAACGAAGGCGCCTTTGGGAATGAGGTTACGGGGTAGGGAAGACTCTGTATTGCGTGCAAATTCTCTTACACAATGTCTTTTCTTTCCTAGATTCCAAATTCTAGTCCTATTTCTCTATTTTTCAACCTGGGGGGACCTACCATAGACTCAAAAAGGGAAAGAGACGAGACAAGGAAATAAAACATGTCTCTGTTTTTTGTTCCATTTCCGATCCGGCGGCTCCCGGCGGCTGGATATTCAACATCGTTCCCAGGGTCCTCTCAGACAGGAACCCTGAATCGAAAAAAGGTCAACTTTTAATTCTTTTATACAGTTACAGTCGAACCTTCAGTAATAGACGCGTCTCTACAACGGCCACTTGTTGCTGTCCCCAAGGCGGCCATTGTGGAGAGGTTCAATTGTAATTAATTAGGATTCAGGTCCCACCACCCATCTAATCTGCCTAATAGCTCACAGCACCTAACGGATAGAAGGGCTTTATGAGGTTATTGTGAATGATTTATGATCAGTGAAAACTTGTATATATTATGTCACCACAAAGCTTAGTGACGAGGAGGCCCAAGGAACCAACTGGGCTTTTAGTCGATGGGCTCCCTTTAACTTTAAGTAGAACTTATGTCTAACGTCTCCAAATACACACCTCTCTCGATTCATACTTAATGCTGGAGAGAGACCTGTCCTCCATTAATTCTAGAATATCTTTAGGCTGAAGTAAAATACGTTTGGTCTTTCACCCTCGAGTAAGGATTCAGAAACCAGAATTTCCCAAGTCCGATGGTTTTGGTAAAACTGGAACCAACGTATGGTGTGTAATTCTCTGGTTCAGTTCAATCATTTCAGCGGTAATGTAGGAGCAGTTCTTTTTGGAAGAAAAATGTATTGAAATAGAACTTGAGCATATTTTACCAGGGAACAGAATAATTCTCACTCACTAAAACGCGCTTAGCCTCCCATCAAAGCTTCCCAGCTAGCAAAAGAAGTTAGCGCCAAGTCGAATTTTGACGACAGTTGGTCGAACTTTATGTGTACGTATAATTTAAAAAAAAGGGAGAGAGCCAGAGTGAAAGAGAGCGGCTAGCTCACAAGGCACTGGAAATGACTTCAGTCTCTGCCAGTAACAAAGACTTTAATCTACGTGGCTCTCAAATACGCGTTTATACCTACGCTTTTCAAATAAAGCGGAAAGCAACTTTGCATAAGATTTATCGGGAATGTAATCTCTCCCGGTCTAACTTCTAATTTTCAGTTATACGGCAAAAGGAAAACTCTCCATAGTTTTACTAGCCCTTTAAAACAAATAGTGAGGCTGAGAACAAGTAATCAACTATTGAGATGAAGTGGGAAGCTTCCACTCCAAAGTAAATTCATCTCCCCTATTCAAGTTGACTCTACGGCAGTTCACAGCCCACTTGAAGGGAAACACAGTGTTTTCATTTCTCACATAGTCACGTAGCTCCAGCCCCAAAACAGAAGAGAGAGTTTTTATGGATGGAACCTTCTGCCTTTGTTTCCTGAAAGACTCCAATTCTGTTTCAGTGTATGACTCAATAAGCGCGGCACGGAGGTAGAGCTGGAAGTCTGGAATAATGTTGTGGTATTCAATTAAGCTCGTCAAGTGCCCTGTCGCCACAAGCAATGGATTGTTTGTGTCCTTCACAGCTTTCGGTGTGAGTTCAGGGGCCCTCAAAAAAATATATCAGCTTTCACTTCGGGCAAATAGTCATCCACCCAATTATGCATTTCAGTCATTAAGACTGAATGACTGTTGCTGACATTCAAGTACCCCTTAAATTTTGTTAGTAAGGAGGGAAGGGAAATGTAGTCGCTTAGATTTGATGTTGCGATACGGTCGTATCTAAGGTCGACAGGCAGGAATTGATCAATCATCATGCAGTCACATAGTATCACCTGCAACTTCACCCGACCACTTCTCATTTTGTCAATGCACTTGTTCATGATATATGATAAGTAGGTGCTGAACATCTCTGGAAGCGAATCATTGTAGCAGACACTCGTCACGGCTTTGTAATCCCAGCTTCAAAAGGGAAGATTGCTGGGTTCTATGTTGAAGTCGTAGTCGTCTTGTTCTCCAGGCTCATACTGGAATAGATAACTTGTTAGAGTTACGTTCTCTCGCGTTAACTTCGATGATGTCACGCATTTTGAGGCAAAAAGCCCATCTTTCATCCACAACTTAGCAGATCTTTTGTGGTCTTTTGGGATCGAGTTTAGATAGTTAAAAATCCCAGCTTCTGATCCAGTATCGCTATCGAAGGCGTCATTCCTTTGTTCAGTTACCCAGGGTCCTGTCAGAGAAGACAACTGGACCCAAACTTGCCACACCTCCTTCAGCTTACCCAGTTGATCAACTGACACCATGTTCACGAAGCCATTCGTTAGCGTGTTTAAATCACTAGCGTCCAAAAGGTCCTGCAAACCGGACATCAGCAGTGAAAAATCGCTTTCTGAAATTCGTAACGAATACCATATCCGGATTACAGTACCAATGCCGTCATTTTGTCCTGCAGGATGAAAAATATTCAATTTTAATTATAATATAACCATGCAAGTAGAAACAAGAGTCTCGGAGGAACCAGTGTTCTTTTGCTGAGATGGACTCTGTTTGGTCCATATTACTTGTCTTTCCTTTGCTTTTTAAAGGCTGCGTAATGAAGAGAAAGCGATCACATTGTCATGACCGTCTCATAGTAAAGCTAATCAACGCTTGCGGTTAAAAGAAGTCATCTTTAAGACAGTTCTGATAAAACGTAGGCATAGGAGTACTTGATAACTGATCCAGATAGCCTCTGTTTTGAAAACTGCAAGCTTATTCATTGCGGGAGAAAAATCATGTCAAAGCTTCAGTTTTGATCTATATCATCCTATATACGTTCTGTGAAATCAAACGTTTTCAAATGTGCAAAAAACCTTCTTAACAATAGACCATCATAGCATGTATGTTTTGTTTTCCCAACTCAGAGCACGTGATGTTCCCAGGGAATTTGCCTTTTGTCTCTCCATAATTTATGCATACATATTCGCTTGGATGCACCTACATAGGACTCCATTAGGCAGAAACAGTTCTCAGGGGTACCATTACGTGGTAAAAAACGTCTGTTAAGGTGGCTCGATACAGTTTTTTAGGGTCAATACCTCCCAAGTTTGAGCATAAACTACGTCGCCATAAACAAATATTTGGAAAAATGGCCACTACAGTTGTATTAGATAAAGACGACAATTTGTTATGATCAGGGTTGCAATGACATCGGAGTTGTCATAGCAATGAAATGACGCTATTACCTATTTTACTTGCAGCAGTATATCTCGGCACTGGGAAGTGTCTTCCAAAATCGTTTACGAGACCTTTTTTCTTCAATAGCGGCCTTGATGTTCAAGTTTAAGCGAAATCGGTAAATTCGCTAATATTTTGTCAGTAATTTTGTGTTTACAAGTGAGAGCTTCTGATTATTCAGGGTATTGTCTCCAAGTTTCTTTTTTTCGTGCACAACAATAGCTAGCATTTTTGCATATTTCAAATTCATTTTTATTTACTGCTGTTCACGTGAAAATGAAACTTGGAGACAATACCGTCAATAACGACAGGCCTTCACTTGTAATGACTAAACTTCCGATAAAAAATTATCGAATTGTAGCCCTTATTTTACTGACTTACAATATACCAATAATCTTGAAACTAAAAGGTAATATAAAAGGAAGGTTAATCTCATGAATCTTAAATTTTTTAAAAAATCTATCGAGCGGTTTAAAAATTATTCGCTAATCTGTTAAAGAGGACCAAAATGTTTACAAAACCGCTAACAAGAGTGCTTCGATACGTACTAATAAACCCTTCTTTCTAGCAATCGGCTGGAGCTATCTGCATGATCTTTCACACACGTTTTTATAAAGATTGAAACTACTATGAGGTGAAAATTGCACGTCAAAAGCGCTTCGTTTTCTACAGAAAACGGCCAAACATCAAGATTTTTCTTTAGTTACTGTGCATGTGTTACTAACCATAAAAACTACATCCCAAAATATCTCGATAACGCTCTTACAGATTTCGCTTAAACTTGACGAACATCAATCGTATTGGAGGAAAAAACTCTCGTGAACGATTTTGGAAGAACAGGTCCCAGTGCCGAGATATACTGCTGCAAGTAAAATAGGTAATAACGTCATTTCGTTGCTATGACAACTCCGATGTCGTTGCAACCCTGATCATAACAAATTGTCATCTTCAAAGACTGTATCGAGCCACCTTAATGAGTTGCTCAATCGGTGTCTCACTCAAGGGAATGCAATCGACGTTTTCAAGGATTAACTAGCAGACGAAGTACTTCTCTTCCGATTTAATATGGCTCGCATTGAACGCAATTATTGTTTTTCATATTTGACCGGGTTGTTGGTAATTTTCAATTATCATCTAATTGAAAAAACGTTAATGTTTTGGTGTTTTTTTGTTTTGTTTTTGTTTTGCATGATGACACTTTGTCATAGCTATTATCTGTTCTTATAATGTCACGATTTTGACTCCAATTAATTTGATTTACAGGCAATTGGTAAAAATTTCTAAAGATGGAGGCCGTCCAGATAAGGAGTGATATTTGGCCCATTATATGACTTATAGCGACTCAACGACTATAGACCTTTTTATCTTGGTGTGTTTATCGCATTATTTCAATTCATGTTTTTTTTAAAAATTATCATTTTAATAAATTATACGTTCCCATGCCTGCAAGTGAATAGGGTGATAACTGAAAAAAAAAAAGTTCAGTGGAGTAATAGCGCGTGTTACGAAATGTAAAAGCCAACAAACCAAGCCGAAATGATCTCTTGCCGTGTTCATGTAGTGAACGTCCTTGTGGACAAGAACAGACAAAAGCTGTCATTTGTTTATGTTTTAAGAGTGGTTGCCAGAGAAAACCGGGCAAAATGTCAAAAAATGTCAACGGAAGGGGGTCAACAGAATAAATAGATAGGTCTGGTGGAGTAATGGACAAATATACGAAACATAGTTTCTTCACTGCTCTTGTATTAGAGATACGAGCATCATTTTATTCGACCCCCTCGGACGCCATTTTTATAAGCAAATTTTCACCATTTTCTGAAACTCACAGAACCCTCAAAAATTTAACGAGCGAAGTTTATTTTTTGTATGCGATACAACACATCATAGAACTACTTTCTAAAACCATAAGATTTGTTAAGTAGCCACGGACAAGACTAAAATTTTCTTATTTTATCTGACCTAAACTCAGTGTCTGCAAACGAGCAAAAAATCAGGCATTTTTGAATTGATCTACAGCGCACAACTAAAACGACAGAACAACTCTGACAGCCAAATTGCAGTCTACTATTATCCATGTAACCAAAACACTGATAATTTTGGGCTATTGAAACAGGAAGAAATTAGAAAACTCACAGTTGTTATAGTTTCCAAGCTTTTTCTTGCAAACAGGCCGATCCCTTCGTGTCTGTTTTAAGTCCTCTACAACAACAACAACAACAACAATGTATTTATTTAAAGAAATATAAAGTTTACAATACTTCATGTCCTGCAAATAGCTACAATGCTAATCTAGGAAGGACAAGACTTTCATATTTCGCTGTAAAGTATGTTCAGCAGCTGGAGAACATATCAAAAACCTCGAAATACTGTCTAGGTTACATTTTGAAAGGGCAAAAAGTGCTGAACAATAGGATGAAATTAGAAAATAACAAAGCAACCCCATCTTGAAAATTCAGCACTCAGGAGGGACTGGCACTAGTAGCTACCTTGTCCACAAGTGATGAATTACCAAACAGATAAAAAGCCAAAACAAACCAACCGGCGTATCAGCGACCTATTACGGTCCTATTTCTTCTTCAATTACTACTTTTAGTTAAATTTAGCTCGTTTTGTGTGGTCGTTTTTTTTTTTGGCGGAGTGATGAGGTGTGGTGAACAGGTGACCAACTGGCATTACTTTATTCAGTCTTCATTTGCTCTTCATTCACTTCATTTTGAGTTATCCCATATAAGTCTTAGCGTTTCTTTGGACTCTTAATTGTATCATCTATTTTTGCGTCAGTCTGCAATCGCCGTCAATGTCCGAAGGTCCACTCATCTCCTGTTCATGATTTTATGATGCACAGTTTCATAGTCTGGAAGGCTTCGCCCGAGGGGTACCTCTTTCAAGCATCAGGTGTAACAAAGGGTAGGAAAATCACAAGTTGAAGTATATGAAAGGAGACAAAAATCTTTAATTAAGTATTCTAAAGGGCCTTTTATTAAAATGCTTCGAAGAAACACGCCTTATGGCTATATCATTTACATGTTAAGGTTACTCGAAAATGACCCGAAGACCTCCTTTCTTACCGATTTATTCTCACGAAGCAGATATATGAGAAGGGTACAACTTTTCAATGGAAGATACTAGAAAGGGGTACCTTTTGTCAAAAATAGTATATTTAAGGGTACTGGACCTCGGGGCGAAGCCTCTCTGGACAAAGCTTTATTGAGTAGCCTCCCACCCCCCCCCCCCTCTCCTTCTCCCTAGGGCTTTTTACAAGTTGCTCGCCAACTTTTTGGCAACTTGTAGTATTTCGAGCAACCTTTTTTTCGTTTCAAGGAACTTTTTCCATAATTTCTGAGCAATTTCTCTTACTAGTTTTCTTCCAATTCTGAGATATCGGAGCAGCTTTTAGTGCTTAAATTGACCTTGCTTCCATATTGCACAGTGTTTTAGTAGACAATTTATGAATTTCCTTTGAAAAAGGAGCCAGATCCTCTCCCCTTGGGGGCAGATGATGGGCGCAAGATGCAGCCGTGCTGCTAGGTCAGAGGTTTTTTTGAACAAAATTCAAAATGGCGGACGTCGATTTACACTTGACTGACACGAGTGTCTGAGGTGAAGAAGGTCATTCAACAATTTTAATGGCTCATACTAGAATTTTTACAAGATTAATATTATTATTGATGTGTAGTCTTTACTCATCCATTTTTTTGTTTTAATTGTGGTTTAAGGGCTCCTGATGGCGGACAGAGTTATCTTGCAACGCTAATTACGCTGCCAAATTGCACAAAATTACTTTTTTATACTCTACCAGGAGCCATCTATATATAACTCGAGGTAGTAGACCGTAACTGGATACCTTTTCCAGGCATGGGGTTGACCCCATCGAAACAGATATCATAGCCATTAAATGTACTATTTTTAGCACATTTTGTGCCATCTCGTTTGACTCGCTCGCGCATTTTTTCCGACTGCGCCGTGGAAAGGATTAACAAACGAAATGGCGTTGGAAATTACCTCCGTAGCAGATGAATAAACTCCATTTCTGTTATCATTGCCTCCTCTGAATTTAGGGCAAGGCCTTGACGATTACTCTAAATGTGAGGACTGTGAACGTGATTCTGCTTGTGTTAAACACCGTAGTGAGACTGTTTTTGACAAATCCAGTGACGAAGAGATGTAGGAGATGTCAACTCTTTCACGGCTACACCAGTAAACAAAAAGGAACCTAGTGGCTGTAAACTTCCAGGTGTACGATTTCTATCAATGATCAATATGACGGAAAAGGTACCAACTCGAGTTAACACTATGACCCCTTTTACAAATTTTTGAACTGCCAAAAACTTGCATGGATCCTTCTTTTCTTTACATGCGACCCGCGGAACCGTGAAGTTTTTGAGCTGCAAAAAGTATTGCAATCTGCAAGAGAATTTGCACGTTCCCTCTAAACGGATTGCACAGGTAAAAAACTCATCCGGACCCGTGGCGTTCATCTTGTGTGGACCCGCGCAAAGAGCATACTGAAGAAGAGAGTGAGCAGGAAAAACAATGAGGGGAAGGTGTACGGAGTGAGAGCCGTAGGAACTCCTATAATGGTACTCTTTAACAAAAGCTCCTTCCGGATCCTTCCGGCATACCAGATTCTGGTAAACCCTAGCAATGGTTTATTTTGACAGCTCTTGTCAACAGTCTATTACCTTATGGAAATGCGAAGTGACAGCGATGAGATCATCAGTTAGAAGGCTATCCTATCTATATTAGTGAGTTCACTAGAACTTAATAACAGTGTAACATAGCTATTTATCTATTTAGTTCGCGTACCATAGAGCTAAATGAGTATTTACCACTTACTTAATGCTATACATTCTTATTAAAAATAACTAACGTATTTGTGGCTATTTTTCCCGTAGCTACATGTAGTTTACGCTCAATGAACTAATGTGTGGTCATTGAAGTACTGGTGTGGTTATTGATCTGTTGTGTACTTATTGAACTGCTGTGTGGTTATTGAACTAACAAAAACAAAACAGGCGGTGTGCTTCACGAGATTCGACCACTCAGAATTCGTTATTTGTAGAGTGATTTTCGCGCTTGGAAAGAGCCTTTTTTAAAGGTATATGCGGTGAAATTTTCGCTTTATGTCGCTTTGTGTTGGTAATTTCGACACTATCCCGCGGTGGAAAGTTGTTGGAACACTTTATCTTGATAGCAGTTGCGTTACTTTTAAATATTTTGCTTTCTTGAGCGTTTGTGACAAGTTTGAATTGCTCGGTCATGTGCGGGCCGCCATGATGATTTGAGTGTTGTTTTTGCCGTTCTTCTTGGATTTATTGCTGGTTACTGTTAGCCGTTTTATCGAATTATTTTGGCTCTTTTGTTACTTCAGCCATTCTTCTTTGCAAATATCGGGGTCTACCCGGGTCTACCCCTGTTAGTTTTCCGGTTATGAACCGTTGAAAGTGTCTTGGAAGTAAGACATCGTCTCAGCCAAGTGGCACAACTCCCGGGAAACGGGCTGAGAAAACATGCCGAAGCGAACGCCGACGTGAAGCGAGTAACGCCAAATCCAGGAAGAGTTTGTTCTGTTTTAAACCAGGAAAGGTAAATAAGTTTGAATATTGTAATAACCTTTGGAAACAAAACATTTTCATAACCCAGTGCGGAAACTGAAAGCGTGACTTTAAAATAATTTGCATGCGGCGTGTGCTATGTGTATGCAACTCTTTATGTAAACTTATGTGAGGGAATAAATTGTTATAAATCTCTACCAAAACACAAAACCGTTATCTAAGATTCAGACAACATCATACAGGATTTTAAAACGGTGAGGTTAGGTTTTACTTTATAACAAAATCGATATACTGCGCTCACTTCAATGAACGCACAGACAAGATCGTGGTTTATTTCTGCGGCTGTAGCTTCGGTGAAATTCCGATTGTGCTGTAGCTGATCGGCTCTTTCGGTCTGTTTTCCCCTTGTCTGATAGAAGATTTATTTGCGCATAAGGATTTCAAACGGGCACTGTTTCAAAATAATATAAACTTGTCGATGAAAATAAAATTGTTATGAGAGACGATTTCTCACCTTGCTCTTTGCTCGCGCTCCCCCTCCTCGGCCGGTAATAAAGTCCATCAAATATATAAACACTTCTAATGGACCTTTTTTTTTTAGTTAAGCAAATCCAGGTATGAACTACAGATCTCTTTCACTATGAGATAAAAATATACATATAAACCAAACAGTACATAAAATCTTATAAGAAGCAGGAAATTAGTCGCCGCTCATTAGTCGGCTAGATCGCACGATCGTCTCCGAATCGCTATAAACTTATTGAAATTGTCTTGTAAAACCAATAGCAAGCATCTAAGGCCACTATGAGATCTTGAAAATTCTCCAAATCACTCTCTTCCGTAACGTTTTTCAGAAAAGGCATCAGTGTTTTGATCCCTGGGTTTGATTCATCTCTCTTACAAAATGCGAACTCGACCGTGTCACGATTGAAATGAGGCACAGTAACAGTTTTACCCATGAACCTTTGTGGATCGTGACGTACACCGCCTGCTTTCAAAAATTACTTCGTCCGCTGTCTTGGCCCCTTTGTGGCCTAAAATGCCCGCTCCGCACGCTGATTCAACTGTTTATGTTACAGTTGGTAATAATTAAAAAATTATTGCAAATTTTACAGCAAGCAATATCCACTGCCCGTAGTTAGCCCGCGCGCTTAGAAACTCGCGAGGTTGATATATAGCAAGTCTAGCTAGTTCGCATGAGAGCGAAGTTAAGTGATTCATAAAGAGACAAAATAGATCTTTAATATTATCTACATTCACGGGACACCTCGAAATGAGGAGGGAATGAAGCAATGCCAGTTAATCACCAATTAACCTGCGATCAGGAGTTCTTCTTGTTTTTTCCTTTGAAAGAAAAACAAGCTAATTTCAACTAAAAGAAGTAATTGAAGAAGAAATAAGACTGGAGTAGGTCGCTGATAAGCTGGTTTGTTTGTTTTTTGTTTTTTATCTTATTGGTAATAGGCTTCTGGTAATAGTTCGTAATAGCCCCGGGGGGGGGGGGGGGGCACTTGGTTATTTTTTGGGTGGGTATGTGCCGCCCGGGACTCCAAGTTGGCACCCCGTTCTAAAAAAAATTTCCCTTAAAATTGATACCCCGTTCTAGAAATGGGCCAATTTTTTATACCCCGTTCTAGAAATGGGCCAATTTTTTATACTCCGTTCTAGGGTGCAACAAGAGTATAACAGTTTGCTTTTTAACGCATTGAACCGTATTTTTAAAAGCAATCTGTCCTTGAATAATTTCAAATGGCTGCTTACAAAACTGGAGCTTTCGTGCGTTCGAAATATTATAACCCGTTCTAGAAAACGCCTCTGAAATGGATACCCCGTTCTAAACTAGGAGCTTCAAAATCGCGACCCCGTTGGGCGGCACATACCCGTATACTGGGAGTACCCCCCCCCCCCGGGGGTAATAGCCAACGTTCGATAAAGAAAAATTCTAACATGAATCCGAGGCTTTCTGGTGACATTTCTATATTAGGTTCGGTTTTCTATGTGCTTAAGTCTCTTTTGGGAAAAACGGAGTCGTGAAAAATTGGCAGTTTTTGTCCGTATGTTAGATATCGAACGCAGCTACTAGTGCCAGTCCCTCCTGAGTGCTGAATTTTCAAGATGGCGTCGCTTTGTTATTTTCTAGCTCCATCCTATCGTTCAGCACTTTTTGCCCTTTCAAAATGTAACTTAGGCAGTATTTCGAGCTTTTTGATATGTCCTCCAGCTGCTGAACATAATTTACAGCGAAATATGAAAGAAAATTCACGAAGAGGACTTAAAACAAACACGAAGGGTCGGCCTGTTTGCAAGAAAAAGCTTGGAAACTATAACAACTGTGAGTTTTCTAATTTCTTCTTGTTTCAATGGCCCAAAATGATTATCAGTGTTTTGGTTACATGGATAATAGTAGACTGCAAGTTGACTTTCAGAGTTGTTCTGTCGTTTTAGTTGTGCGCTGTAGATCAATTCAAACATGCCTGATTTTTTGCTCGTTTGCAGACACTGAGTTTAGGTCAGATAAAATAAGAAAATTTTAGTCTTGTCCGTGGCTACTTAACAAATCTTATGGTTTTAGAAAGTAGTTCTGTGATGTGTTGTATCGCATACAAAAAATAAACTTCGCTCGTTAAATTTTTGAGGGTTCTGTGAGTTTCAGAAAATGGTGAAAATTTGCTTATAAAAATGGCGTCCGAGGGTGTCGAATAAAGTGATGCTCGTACCTCTAACACAAGAGCAGTGAAGAACCTATGTTTGCTATATTTGTCCATTACTCCACCAGACCTATCTATGATGTTAGTATGAACTTATTCTGTTGACCCCCTTCCGTTGACATTTTTAACATTTTGCCCGGTTTTCTCTGACAACCACTCTTAAGCAACAAGATCTTTCAATGTTATTTGCTAGTCTTCTGGCATTCAAAGAATGATTAAAGGAAAAAACGTTACATTTCGGGGATGTCCTTTTTCCAAAATATTCCTACATTTTATTTAAGGAATGTCTTTTATCTCACCTTTGTATAACATATATAGAAGTAGAACGGTTCTGGCCAGGGTACAAGGACAGATATCGTTTAAAACGAAGCTGACTTGCTGTGTATAAACATCAGGTAACGAAGCAGTCGTAAGTAGAACATTCCTTGGATCACCATCTCCACATAGCAACAAAGCCAATGGGTTCGAATACTCCTCACCTTCATTCATCGGCAAGTTAAGCAGGTCCACAGCAGGCACATTACCCCAGTAGTAAGTATGTTCCATGCCAGGGAACAGCCGAGCATTTATGTGGTTCATTTTCATACTCTTCGCCACCTGTATTGTTTTTATTACAACTTCATGACATTGTTCCTTGTGGCTTTCCCAGTTCTTTCCCTGGCAATCTCTATCGCAATACCATGATCTAAGACAAGTAGAGCATCTTAACATGCCTTCATCTGTTCTACCGCATCCCATACACTGCTTTTTCAGCGCTGCTGCATCGCAGTCGGGTTGATGTCGCCACTTGTCTTGTTTCTGACATTTCTTGGAGCAGTAATACGCCACTCTGCATCGCGAACACAGCTGAGTGCAGACTGCCTCGCACCGCCAGCAATGACAAACTCTATTCATGATTGGGATCTCATGCGATTTTCATATGGTACACCGTTATTGTTTCTGCGTCGCAGTAATTAAAGAAGAAGCTTTACAGCTTTACAACTCACTTGTGATCGAGTCTTTTCATGTTCGTTCGTTACGCAACGCTTCTGCTGAATCACCCTTGATTAATGTGATATATATAAATGCAAATTTTCTATCCTTATTGTGAGAAGGAACCACTATGAACCCGGAAGCAGATCACTGAGACGTCAATATATTCTGTTTTCTGAGAATTTCTTAACATATGCTAATTTATTCAGTGGTTCATAGGGTCACCTGTCTTATTTTTAGAATCGCTGCGTAGTTATAGAACATCTCTGCCCTTCATTAAGCACAGCCTTGCGATTAAAACATTACAATTCAACGGCAATCTTCTCAGTTAGTGGCCCGTTGGACAGGACTGCCATGTCGCTTAACAATGCAAAGTAACTCAAGTACTTAGTAGTCTGGGTGGGTGGAGGGGGGGGGGGGGGGGGCAATCAACAAAGTTTTATAGGGGGAGGATCCACCCGGCGGTTCAACCCATAACCTCTTTATTTACCATTTTTGACAGAAAAGGTGCCCTTTTAGTTGGTATACCTATTATTGACAAATGCTACCCCCCCCTATCATATACCTAGTTTAGAACGCTGCATCCCATGTAACTGCTGTAAATGCACTGTATATTTTTTTTTTATCAGAACAAAACACTTTTTCAATAACCAGATAGTTTTCTTGGGTCCTTTACAGACCGAAATGACACACTTCCTTCGCCTTTCATACTCTTCAACGAGTAAAATTTCACCAGAACAAGGTCGCAGTTTCTGGGAGGAGCTTTCCCATATAGGCCGTTATAAGGAGTATCCCGGGTCTGGGACGGCAGAGAAATTCTTCGACGATGAAGGATGTGTTGGCCGGAATCGTTGAAATCGTGCGACAACGGGAATACAAAGCATTCTAGATTAGTAACAGCCAAGGAAATATACTTTCATGGCAAAACGTTCACCAATCACTCCAAGTCTCTTTCATGAAAGAGTCTCTTTTTGATGATTTAAATATATTCATGATTGCGTGAGCTCAGCATTTAAGATCACCAGGCCGAACACCGGGGATTAGCTTCAGTTTTCCCTCTATGAGAAGACAAAGCTCATCCGAATCGAATACTTTTGAGAAGTGCAATTTAACTGTGTTTTTGATGTTACAGAACCGCCATCTTTCCAGTTGTAAATAAACTCGAATGTGATAGCTTCTACAATATTGCTTTGCCACTCGAGTCTGCTTGCACTGCTAATGTATGCTGCAACTCAAGTTCTTGGAAAAACCCGCTCTATTCTCGGAAATCCCTGTGTAGAATGATAAGAAAGCTCCTTTATCTCTCTCTCTTTTTTGATGTGCCACTTTTGTTTTGTTCTGTCGAGTGAATTATCACCCGTATTTACCTCTTGACTTCGACTTATAAAAAGTCTCAAACGGACCCTGTGCCTGTGATAAATGTTTATCAGACATGTTGTCACGGAATGTGGGGGGGGGGGGGGGGGAGGGGGGTAGTGCGGCTTTGGTCTTTCTAGTTCCCAATTCGTTGTTGCATTGATGACTACGGTAACATGGGTAGCTTGATATCAGATGTCATGGTGCCCTGTTACAACTGACATCTGACCTAGGAGTATCAAGTCATTTGTGTGGCATAGCAAATGCGTCATCATCATTTCTACTGAATGTCAATATCTAGTAATGTCTCATCTTATTAGTGATGAGAATATGAGCGAATGAAGGAGGAAAAGAAGTGCACACTAAGCCTTGAAGAAGAAGAGTATTGGTTAGGTGTCAGCTGGTTTGCTATATAACGGTCACGCGAAGACGATATCTCCCAGATTATTTTTAGTAAGTTTAAAATTCAAGGAAAAGATAAATATACCAAGGTAAGTTATCTGATTGAGTGTATTCTTTATCCTTAATGGCAACAAATGTCTTTGTCACTACATCTTGCTAATGATTAGTCTATGAAGTATGGGTAATTTGAGACGCCCAATAACTGATTCATCTTGAGGAAACGATCCCAGTAAGACGATATAAAAGATAACCATTGCCGGCAGGAAGTATAGGTTTGTTTGCATTCCCGAGTATCTTTGAAGGCAGTTGCTGACTCAATGCTCTGCAACGAGGTAACCTAATAATTTCCCTAATATTCCAGAGACAACACGTAGCAGCAAAGATCATGAACAAACCCAACCATTGCTGGCGATGTGAGGCAATCTGTACTCAACAGTGTTCGCGATGCAAAGTGGCGTATTACTGCTCCAAGGAATGTCAGAAACAAGACAAGTGGCGACATCAACCCGAATGCGAGACAGCAGCGTTGAAATTGCAATGTTGAGCGTGCGATATTGAACAAGAGGGACTGATGAAGTGTACCAACTGTTTGAAAGCCTGTTATTGCAGCGCGGAATGTCAGAGAAGCGACTGGAAAAGACACAAAACGTTCTGCCACGATGCTGTTGACAAAACATTGAAATTAGCACAAAGAATGAAGGAGTTTCATGAGATGAAAAAGGATAACACAGGCCTCGGAGCTACTTACTACTGGGGTAATATCCCAGCTGTAGACCTGCTCAATTTGTCAATGAATGAAGGAGAAGAGTATTCCAATTCACTGGCTTTGTTGCTTTGCGGAGTTGGTGATCCAAGGAATGATCTACTTACAACTGCTTCGTTACCTGATGTTTATACCCAGCAAGTCAGCTTTGTTTTAAATGACATCTGTCCTTGCACATTGGCCAGAACCGTTCTGCTTCTATACATGTTATATAAAGGTATGTTTAATTATCAAGATATAAGTTGCTTAGGGTATACCGTAAATGATCGATTAAGCGCTGCAGCGCTTATTTAATTTTTTCGTTTCATTTTTTGTTATAGGTGCGGCGCTTATTTCAACTACGGGTAAAACACTGAGGGGAATATAGAGAGTGTTAAATAGGGCGCGTACGTAATAGGTATGTTTAATTTAGTATAAAATATGTACACCTAGAATTGTTATGTAAACCAGGTTTGAAAAGTTTCCACATATTAAAACTTTAGAACTCACGATTTGGTCGACGTCTTATTTCTCAAGCGATATGGTTTTGATATCTCTTTATATCAAGCGCTGTAACAAAGGTGGCGCGATAATTTGTAAATACCCCAATTAGCGCTGCGGCACTTATTCGAGTGTACGTAGTGGCGCTTAATCGATCATTTACGGTATTTTACTGGGCATGAAGCCTTTTTTGTACCTCAAGCTTTTAACTTCAAAAGGAGTGCCCTTAGAGCTTTCCTTCCTAAAAACACTTGATTTATTGATCTGACATTTTTGTTTTCGTAAGGATAATTTTTTAAGATCCAGTGAAAAGGGACTGTAGTGTACCTTGAATCAGTGGGATGGAAAGCGCCCTTTTGTTGTGGGTAAGGGAGTTAATGAGACCAAACGCTGTATCGACAGTCCCCTCCTTACGTGCATGGACATCCTGAAGCACAGTATCGGATTATTTTTTTAACTGTTTCGCAAGGACGTCAATGGCAAGGTTCCAGCAACGGGAAAATTTTTCTAAAGTTTTCTAACTGCTTTACCAGCATCAAGTGATTTTCACGTAATCGCAAACACAAAGTGCAGCTGTAAGTGCCATACGGGGTTATTTTTTCAAAGAGGCTTAGCGGTTGAAATGTATAATTCCGTCATTGCGTATAATAGTTAATTCATTTGTTTTGAGAATTTACGCATTTATTCCTTTTTTATTTATACGATGCCTTCATTGATCATTAAGGGGATGGTGAATGTATCCCGGCGTCGCCAATCGAACGTTCGGTAATCGAACCCCGATTGAACGCCAATCGTTTGATTGACTTCGATTGGGTTCGGTAATGGAACTTATCGAACTCACCCCAAAATTTTGCAATCAAACACTGCAACAATTGAACATAAAACAAGTTTCGTCTGGTTTCAAAGAAGGTGTTGCGTTTAAATAAGTTGTATGTATTGGCTTCAATTTCAAACACGAGTACGCAAAACAGCAAAGAATTCACCGAGGACGCAAAGCGTCAAATGCATAATTCTGAAAGCGATGGTTAAAAGCTACCACGAGTGCTCTTTCGCCGTCGGTGTCGATGAAATATTTAGTGGTCCTTTATAAATTATCGAAACTTTATGGAAGAAAGTTTGACTTTTCTGGTATCCCTAAGGACATCACGGTCGGTAAAGTCCCATTTCACATGGTTTTTTCTGTGCCGTTCATGTTCCCAGTATTGATTTGAGTGTGAATTTATCGATTTTGAACCACTTTAACAATAAGAATTTTAGTTCCGGGTTAATTGAAATATTTTTGTTTTCAAACTGCTTCACATACATACCAGGGAGATCTTTCCGATTCAATTTAAACTGGCTACGTTTTGTCTTTCTGCCAAACAAAATCGAACTAATCGGGTCGATTGAGTTCGATTAGTTTGATTGAGTTCGGCTATCGAACTCACGATTTCGATTAATCGAGCTTACCGAAAAGGCCCAGTTCGATTATGTTCGATTACCGAACCAATCGAACAACAATCCAGCTGATTGGGTTCGATTGATTTTTGGTTCGGTTTCGTTCGATTACCTATCCCGGGATGTATTCATAGGCTACAGCTGAAAAGTGTCTGCACATTACAAGCAAGCTCTAAGTTTATGTCAACAAAGTTTTTTGCAATTTCATGAGTTAACGTAGCCTGTGCCAGGTTTTCAGATAGTAGGGTCCTCACGAATATAAATCAAGCCAAGCAAAAATAAGACGCGCGCGATCTAGGGAAGGGGGCGGTGGATCACTTTTTGCTGCACGACTGCACTACTATCTTTGAGGCTGGAACAGACCATCGTAAACGGTAAACAAATGTTTCACTAGCCTTTAGCGAGAAATATTCCGCCTTGGTGCTCGATATTAACCAGCAAATCTTCATCTCTAGTTAAAATTAGGTATTCAAAATTACTTTTAACCCGTCTTAGGAGGAGCTGACGTCACTTCTGCAGTGGTCCGTATTTGGTACTCTGTCCGCATAACTAAAAAAGACTTCACACTGCTGACGTTAGCACTTCAAGACCTTGCGGCTACAGCTGAACCGAGCACCCTCACCGATGGCTTGATGGAGATTTCTGCTTCCCAGCTGAACCAGCTTAAGATCGTTTGGTCCACGTGGCTTTGTTTGTCAGAACAGAGAGGACCCTGGGTAGAAGATCTCAGAAAAGTGGCGATCAGGGCGGATTCAGGAAGGGAAGATGGTTTAAGCCATTACCTGCATGCCATCCCCAAAGTGCACAGGGCGTCTGCACAACACTTCTTTGACACCGGCATCTTTCTTTCCACCAAAACGTCTGACGAATTAACGCAACAAAATCCTACGTTGAGGGGTCGCGGTTTGCAGCGACTTTCATCAACCTCTGAATTTTACTACAGTATTCCTACAGATGTGCTTCCATTTACGGCGTGGGATTACAAAGCAGCCGAGAAAACTTGCTATGATAAATCACTGCCAATAATGTACACCAAATATTTGTCAGAGATCCTGCACAGATCCTCTGACAAAATGAGCCGTTGTCAGGTAAAGTTTTATTTTATTCTGTGCGACTTTCTGAACATCGACACCTTCTTACCTGAAGGTTTGAGATATGATCGCGTATTGACTTCTAACTTGTGGGACTATTATCCCCTAACGGATGTGCTGACAAAATTCAAAAGACTTTTAAACAGCACCAATCCTCATGCCGTCATACTAACTGAGACACAAAACTGGCCGCGTAACTATATGCCTGAAATCGTTCATCAATTGCCGTATTATCACGGACTGAACGATCTCTTAAGAAAAGCTTTGAAAGACACACAAGATCCAGAACTTGTGGAGGAATCGGGACTTACCACAGTTGTAGAATATATCAACCTATCAGATGAATTCCTTCTAGTACTGCGCGCATCTCTGCTAGCCTCCTGTACAGAAAACGAGCTAGCCTTGTTTAAAAAACAAAAGAAGATTCCATCCGTGAAGTCTCTCGTGAATTCACTGGGGGAAATCTGGAGGCTTCGAGTAGCGTGCTAACCGCTTGGCTGCGATGCTCCCTAAACGGAATTTACTGTTCTAATTCTCAGAAATATTTTGCTTTCCGAGAATTCATGTTAAATCTCCTAGGGGGAGGGAGTGCGTGGAGTAGCCTACTTAAGTATTCTGTGTTCTAGAATTCATTTTACCAACTAAGAAGGTAGATAAATCTGCTTAGTTTAACTTCTCAACAATATTTTGAGAGCTTGTACAAGAAGATGTTACCTAGTTGGGAAACCTCTTCACTGCTTACTCAAAAAGGTCACAGGGTCTAGAGGTCCTACTGCACCCTCAAGGCCGGTATACTAAAATTTCTCGGAAACCATTTTGTGTTTCCGAGAACCGGAAATGTCATCATTTACATATATTTATACTAAATTACAGTTTAGGACATTGTCCATAGCTCTCTGGTTTAAGGGTTGAAGTTTCAAGTAACTGGGTATAATGCTCAAAAGAGATCAGTGTTGGCGCTGTAATGCTATTTGTTCGACTCCGACTTCGAAGATCCTTTGCAGCAGATGCGGTGTAGCGTGTTATTGTAGCGATAAGTGCAAAGGCAGTGATGAGTTTCGGCATCAAGTAGATTGTCAGACGGCTGCTTTGAAGCGGAAGTGCTCTGGATGTAACCAAGAGAAGATTGGGTTGAAATCGTGTGGCGGCTGTCGTGAAGCGTGGTACTGTGATAAAGAATGTCAGAAGAAAGCTTGGCCGACGCACAAGCATCTCTGCCGACAGGTTATAGCAACGATCAGCGAATTGTCTGAACGGTTAAACGATATCTTCGATTTCAAGAAGAGCACAAACTCGCATGGGGTTGGAACTGTGTATTACTGGGGGAACACCCCTGCCACAGACGTTATCAATCTTCCCTTGAATGAGAGATGTGAATATTCCAAACCTTTGTCGGTTCTTGCCTGCGGTGTTGGAGACCCAAGAAATATTGTGCGTTCTCTGTGTGATCTTCCTGAAGCTTATAAAGAGGAAATAACCTTCACTTTAAACGACATTTGCGCCTGTACACTCGCCAGGACCGTTCTGATTCTTTATTTTCTTTATAAAGGTAAGTGATGAAGGCCGTCCCAACGACAATGTTCAGTATTCATAATTGCAGGGGGCGGTGGAGGGAGTTTGGGGGAAGCATTTTTTGTAATACCTTTATTTGCAAAATTTCATGACGTAATGCCTTTATTTTCAATATCTGTATGACCCCCTCAGTGCCCGTTAGGCAACAATAAAACTTGCCTTATAACCTCCCTTTCCGCCATACTTTCCATTTTCTAAGAGAGAATGCCCCGGAGACGAGGTTAAACCCCTGCCCCAACTATAAATAATGAAAACCCCCTTAAGGGTAAAAAGAATCCTGTCCGTACTCAGCTGAGTTTATGATGGCCTAAAGGTATGTCGATTTACCTAGAGTAGTTTTGGAGGCGTGGAAACATATCGATGTTTATTTTTCGTAGGAGGGGAAGAGGTTGCAAGTTCAGTGACACAGATTTGGTATTCTTTGCGTCTCAGCGACATGGTCTATCGGCTAGTGATTTCCATGTTGCAAGAGCTGGTCGAGGCATCCAGTCTTGAGGAACTGACAAAAGGAACGATGAAGATGAACCAGGGCCATTTTCAAAGGCTTGTTGAAGTGTGGCGCACCTGGCTTGATCTCAGTTCACGCCAAGGAGACTGGATAACAGAGGCTCGAAACAAGCGATTTACAAGTTTTGACGCACAAGAGGGAATGGATCTCTACTTGAAAGAAATTCCTAAGAAACATAAAGAATCGGCATCTGATTGGTTTGCGAACGGAATTCTTTCACCTAAGGAATCGCGGAAAGAACTGTTGCGAGAAAATTTTACACTCACCGGTTCCGATTTCCAACTTAACCGAAACAAGGGCGCCTTCTCTTACTTAATTCAGTCATCTGTCCTCCCATTTGCTGGCTGGGACTACAATGAAGTACGCCAATGGGGTCAGTCAGCGTCGCTCCTGAAAATGTATAGTGAGTATGTAAGTCACCTGCTCAAGAAATCTGCCTTGAAGCTGGCCACTGGGCGAGTCAAGTTTCACTTTCTGTTGTGTAACTGCATGGAGATTGCAAGGTTTGTTCCCCAAGGCAGCAGGTTTGACCGTGTGACAACCTCCAACATCGCAGACTTTGTTCCCTTGCCCAGCATCCTGGATACCTACAAGCCACTCTTAAACGTATGTAATCCCTTCTCGGTCATTATTACAGAGTTTTTAAATTGGTCAGTGTACACAGATGTTAAGAAAGAGCTACTTGAACGTGCTCACTTCATGCCGAAGGGTGACAGCTTTCGCCAAAAAGTTCTTGAAGATACTAAGAATCCTGCCATTGCCTACTCTAGAGCTTATCAATCTTTAGTGGAGTACCATGACCACAGTGGAAAGTTCCTCCAGTTCCTTCGCGCGGCCGTGCTGGTCTCTAAGCCCCCGGATGAGCGTAATCGCAGGAGCACGTGGAAGTCAGTGGCTAACTACAACGGGCTGGTTGCGCGTGATTTCAATCGATGCCAAAATCGAGTCTTTCCCGCCAAGTGGATGTTGAATTGCCGCCGAGTTTCGTTGCTCAATGGGTTTGAAAGAGCTGTCGAATGGATTATTCATCAATAATAAATTTAAAACAGTACTTACTTTACCTGTGTTGTTTTACCCATGACTTTTCAAGTAATGAGTGCGCTACTCATTGTGTTAACATAGTAAATCTTGAGGACAAAGAGTAACTATTTTTTGCCCTTCTTCGTAAGGCTTTCACTAATTTCGACACTTATTATCGATTTTTCTTGTTAAGAACACTTGCCCGTGGAGATCAGCAAAACTGGGCACGTGTCTTAAGACAGGTTCAGACCGGCGCCGTATGATCGAATTCAATGGAGTAAATTCATGAGAAGTACGGATACGACGTCTGAAACAATATGAAGTAGCTAATTGAGTCTGGATCGGCTCAGCTGTTCTTTACACTTGGCTCTGCGGGGAATAACGGCTGTGGACCGGCGTTGATTCAGACGCCGAAGTTCATATAAGCGGAACCAAATGTACAAATTTCCGTTAAATATGGTTTTACGCATTTTGATTTTTCTCCATTTGAATTTAGGCCACGTTCACACGAATCCAGAGATTTATGAAACCGCACAAATCGGCCTTTTGTCCACAAGAAATCACTGAATCCGCTCACCGAAACCACATCTGTTCAAGACACTCTCCAGATTAGTTTATGGCCTCATCGACACGAATATCCGGCTAAAGAATATGCGGTTTAAAAAAATCCTCGGATTCGTGTGGACAGCCGGGGCCTTAAAATAGCTGGGATAAAGACCGGCGTCTGCATCAATTCAGCCTCTCTAAGCCGTTGGATAGGTCTTTGAATTTAATTTGGCTCGTGTGAAGTGGCTGTGTTGCCAGGAGAGCTGCCTGGGTTGAGCAAGATTCTAATATTTTTGATAAGCTAAGAGCTTCCTTGTTATATTGCCTACCCAGCATAAAGATAAATAGATGGAGTGATCCTAAAGAAAAAGATAAGCATGATATTTAACTATATTTGGATATTTTTCTTGTTGAAAAAAAGAAGCGATTCTTGGCTTTTAGAGGAAGCAAATAACATGAATTCTTTACGTTTAATGCGGTGCGCTTATGCTTTACTTTCACGGAGGCGTCGTTTATTGGGTTTGTCTTTCAAAAATTAACGATATCATGACTGTATAGTAGCCTGATTATCAGGCCTTCCTAAGGGGACAGGGGAAGGCAAGTTTTAGAGGGAGGTGGAGGGGGCCGGGAAAATGTATTTCTTTCAGTTGTTGATTATATTGTTTAGTTCAGTTTTATAAACCACTCCTTGTGAATTTCACACCACTTGACGCCGACCAGTTTACTCGTAGCTGCTTTTCGCCTTTTTTCGTTTTCTTACGTATGAGGTTTATAGGTATACCTACGGTTAATTTGTACTCGTAGTTTTGCATCGCTTTTTTTAAAATGATCTGACACCGTTTACTTTGTTAATACCTTGTTAGCGCTTATGATGTATCTTAAATCTAGCTTTTCTTAGTGCTCTGTATCTGTGTTTTTCACATATATCCCTTATATTCTCAGTGATGCTTTTGCTTTAACTATCATTGGTATAAGCAGTGGCGGATCCAGACCTTCAGTAAAGGGGGGCCCGGTCATCCAGATCCTGAGATAGGGGGGGACCCGGTCAAAAAAAAAAAAAAGGCCCTTCGGACCTCAGTTTGGTCTAAAAAGAAGGGAGGAGGGGCGGGCCCCTTCCTGGACCCGCCACTGGTAAGAAACTCGATTGCTGGCGGCTCCCTCCATTTATCATTGTGTTATTTTGTCTCTTCATACAAGAGAAATATTTTCTATTCGGCTGAGCGTAGCGATAGTGAATAGAAAGTGATTTGTCTCCGCTTTTCGCGTCTCTCTTCGCCCTCAATCCCCCAGAAACGCCTGCTACCAAAAGTCATTTTTTATCTTTCGCATTTAATTTTTCACTCAGGAAAGACTTTTGGTCTACTCACAAAACTTGCACGACAAGTTTAAAACAATTCGAAAAGATAATCTTTTGGTTTGTTGATCAAAGTTAATGCCGTATAACCCACCTCTACTTGCGACGGATAAACCACAATTTATGGGTCAGGAAGGCTAGAAGCTTACGTTGCCAGTTTTCCGCCACATGCGTATCTCCCCCTTTTTTCCGTGTTTCTCTTTCGTAACCTCATAATACGATATAGGATGGTTAGGAAAGAAAGAGAGCAATTGTCTACTAAGAAATACGTTTAACAGTGACATGGATGTTTAGTCTTAGCCACAAAAATTTATTTGAATGGTCTAAAAATCTTTCCAGAATGTCTCCAAAATTTCTTCAAAAATCTTCAGTTTCACCAAATTCTCTAAAAAATCCCTTCACATCTCTAAAAATCCGGAAGTTTCCTAACTATCCCGTAAAACTCTCTTAATCTATACTAGAAGCCTATACAGGTTTGGAATTACAAAAACGGTTCCAGCGTTAAGTAGTCTTGTTTATGAAGTCAGGACAACAACAACAACAACAACAACATTGATTAACAACGTTTGATCGGAAAGTTATTCATAAACCAAAAATTTAAATGCTAGTAGCATAGTATGTCTCCCCGATTAGTTTCAGCACTTGTGCTAAGCTTGAAGTTTGAGACGTAAATAAAGTTATTATCATCATAATCACCATAGCCCATGCATTTAAAGCAAAAGAGGAAAAAGTGTGGTGTTTGGCAAATAATCTTCGTAAGAATAAAGAAATTCTGTATGTTTGAATAAATTTCAAACCTTATATTTTCAAAAATAGTGATAAATGAACAAATAATAAACAAATTCCAAACATCTCAAATTACTCAAAAGTATCATCACAATGCTGCCTAATATCATATATTTCCATGCTAGGAAATTTTTGTGTATTTCCTATTTTGCGATCTTGGAAACTAGCTTTATTATGAACACCATTCCAAGTGCAACTTTGTGCAAAATTTTGAACGCTTTTTCATATATCACAGGAACGGCTCGATAGTCTAGGCCACTTCCGAGTTCCAAAACCCCTCACTTTCAAAATGAGGCCATATGCAAAGCCTTTCTTGTGGAAATGTGTTTTATTCGCATGAGAATAACAAATCATTTTCATATCAGAGGCCCAGGGGAACTCGGAAATGACCTATTCTATAAAAATCTGATAACGTAATGTTCATATATAACTGATATGCATAATGATGTGTCAAACTTTCATTAAAATTGATTCACTGCAACACCCTTAAATCCCAAGCCTAACCTAGCCTTCAAACAGGCCAAATTCTCTGCTTTCCGATTAGCACTGTTCTGACTGTATGCTAATTTCTCAAATTAGTGCGCACTACATACCACCATGATCGATACATTTCAGAATGATTTTCTATGCATCGCTTGAATCGGGGATATCCTTTTTTACGTAAGCGCACTCGTTCGTATTCGAGCATTTGCCCTCTGGCTCCTCCCGTCACCTTATTGCTGTTTTCAACATTTGTCGCATACCTATAGTCATGGCTCTCCCAAGCAAAGATTTCAGCTAGCAAACTCTTTTTCCGTTCCGAGACTCTTCTACTGCAGTAATTTTAAAAAACGCTAAAGTAAAAAATGTTGCTTTATAATTCGAGTCAAATAATGACACTGATATATATGAATCGTGAGGGTAGTCACGTGCAAGTGGCACGCCAGAGCAAGGTGTGAAGAAAGAAAAGGAGAACTCTTCTTTTCCTCCGCCACATACGGCTTCGTCGCTCACTCGCGCGTTCGCTTGCCATTCGAAATGGAGATGATGCCAATCCATAACACTTCTTAGGGCCTGTGTACCTGGAGGTGAGGGACCCCAGGTAGGTAAGGTAACCCGCTTAGGTGGGGTGAAAAAATAACCCTCCTTTACGTGCAAGCTTACAACCCCGCCATCCCGGGGTGCACTTTTCTCTAGATTATTGAATGGTCGCTAAGCACGTAAACAGGAAAAATGCTGGCAAACCACATGTTTTGGCGATTAATGCTCTTCTATACCCAGATGCTGGTCTTGCTACAACCTTCAGTGCTATGGCTTTCTATTGTTACCGTTAATAATGATGCAAAGCCACTGTGTGCCAAAGTGTATTTTGCACGAATATGACATATCACTAATCCGACCGCGACTAGTCGGGTTACCCCACCTTGAAGCGTTTACCTGGCAAAATTTGACCCCTTTTCCCCACCCTCACCCTCTGCAGACAAGAAGTCATTTCCAGTCTAGAATAACAACAACAAGCTTTATTTGCATGACTGTAACAATGTAATACAGCATTGCAAAAGCCACTTAAATTTAATTCTTAGTTATTTAATTAATTAAAATAACTTTGAAATAAGAAAAGAGAAAAAATTCAGTCATCACTTATTTTTAACCATTCTTAAGTAAAGAGTAGTTATTTTGGAACATAGTTTGTCTCTCAATTCAAAGCAAGATGAGATGAATGAAATTTTTTTGAATAAAATAATCAGTAGAATGGCCCTTATGCATGTTTACGTCAGACTAGCAATTTTCACCACCAAGCCTCTTTTGTGAACAAAATTCTGGTCATACGTACTGTTTTGAAATTCATACATGGAAGATTTCTTAACGTTCATTGTCGGCAAAACGTGGCTTGATGCTTAACATAACATAACATAACATAAACTTTATTTATACTCGAATGTTAGAGTAGCTAACAAGCTAATATCTTCGAGGTGACTGCGTAAAATTATTCGTCTAGGGTAAACATACATAAGGGCAGTTCATTAGATTTGATTACAAGGTCTCATCTGAAAGTAGTCGTTATAGAAATGGGATTTTAGGATCTGTTTTAGAAATTGAAGATCATGTCTCTTGACGACGAGTAGCTTAAACAATTTAATAACAAATGAGTTTCATCTTTAATTTTCATACAGTTGTAGTGACTACCATAAATTTTCGTCACTAGGTATATTGTCGTATCTACGTGTTTAATCCCTTAAAGTTAGTGACTGCTAAATTTCATTACGTTTGAGGATGTCCAATACTCGCCACTTGTTCAGGTCGTGATTCCGATTGCTACAACTGCTACAACTTGTAGGAGTGGTACAAATCGCGATAGTGGGTAAAGCCTTCAGTGCATTTGTGCGATTCATACAAGTGGTGAATAAGATAAACTTCATTGAAATAATATAAGGTATTACTAAACGTTAAACCCTATCTCATTAGCGACGCTTAGAATTAAGGGATGCAGAGAGGGAGCTGTTTTCAAGTCGGTTACGACTCGTACAAGTCGTGCAACTGCTTTAAACTACATCTCATCTGGGACACAAGCATGTGTATTGTAAGACACAACTGTCCTGTTTTTTACAACTGAATATTCTTCGAGCGACAGCTAATAAACTTTTTCTCCTAACAAGAAAAAACTGTAAAAAAATTAGTTATAACCCCGGCATCAGGAGACGGTTTAAAAGTTAGTAAAAATCACTGTAACAAATAATCTCAAATGAAACCTAGAGTTGAAAAGTTATTATAACTGACAACTGTATGTGAATTATTTCATAAACAAAAAAGGAGTTGTCCATCTCAAATGCTTATCTTATTGTATTTAGGTATCAGAGACTCAGTTTAAATCTACTATGTATGACATCTTTACTGTTGCACTGAACAAATCGGCACTATGTTTATCATTTCATTGTTTCATTGACAAAAACGCAAAGTTTATCTTGTATTTGTACAGACAAACATGAGAGAGTTGGCGAAAACGACAATCGTTTTGTTTATCAATTTCTACTGTCCTTTCGATAACCTTAACTTGTGAAAATCCAACGTGACGTTGTCTCCAATAAGCATAAATGGCGCCCACTGCGACATCTCGGAGTAACCGTTTTCTCTCATCCACTTCATGGCCTGTTGAAGGGATTCACTGGCGCTTTCCCCGCGAACAAGGTTCTCGTAGAAACGACTCATGAAATCCTTTGTTGCTTCGTCTTCTATGGCCCACAGTGCCACCAACACTGAGCGGGCACCAGACCCTAAAAACGCGCGAGCAATTCCAACAACTCCCTCGGCACTGATTTGTCCTTTTGCACTGTGACAGCAGCTAAGGACCACCAGTTTGGCTTGCAGTTGAACTTTCGAAATGTCCTCCATAGTCAATAAGTAGTCTTCTTCTTGAGGTGTCCTATCAGTATCAGTGAGGGGTGGAGGGGCAAGAACAATTTCACCTCTTTCGGCATCACCGTGACAAGCGAAATGTATCAGAGACACAGAATGAATGTTTTGAAGGACCGCCTGCTTTGTGGCCTGTTTTCCAAGCAGAGGTTGAGTACCGCACAGTTTTCCAATCATCTTTGCTTCTTTCTTTGCAGAAGGCAGCCTCGATATCTGCTGAAGGTCTCCCTTGTACAACACCTCACCCACCTTAGGGTTCCCCACTATAAGCACACCAGTCTGACTATGATAGTCTGCCGGACTGTCCTGAATAAGCTTTAGAGTCGTCAAAGAGGGAACGATACGGATCCTGAAAGACTCTGATAGACACTTTCCACTTTCGTCTTCTAGCGCTGCAAATGGAACTTTGTAAAGGTAGCGATCAGGAACAATGATGATTTCTTTCTCATCAAGACAGTCGGCTACAGGAGCAATGATCATTTTGTAGACACGAGCAGGAGTACGCTCGGGTGGCTGGTTTTCATCTTCTCCAATTAGGCGTTCACACCCCTGCTCCCAGTAAACGTCTGAGGGAAGCCAGGATCGATCCTCGCACTGTTCAGGAGCTAAGCAAAGTACGTCTCTGTAAATTTCGCGACAAAGCAATTCAGCCACTCTGCAAACTGATCCAAAAACATCATTTACTTTTATTTGCCGGAAAATTAAAGAGTTGTCTGCTTTAACAACCCAAAAATTTATTAATTGTCCGTAGTATGATATGTAAAGACAAGCACAGTTGCATTCTTTCTTGACGATACTTTTAATATAATCCCATGTTGGTGCACTGACTGGAATTTCGTTTTCTACACAGTACCGAGCTGCCATTAAGTCTGTAAGGGCCCTGGCTCGCCTAAATTCTTCTGTGTAAAGAGCCTCATAAGTAAAACCAGCATCACAAAGAAATTGACTGAGCCATCGATAATTCAAACTAAAATTTTTGTCAAAATACGATATCTTGAATGTATCATGAACTTGGAGACGTCGAATAACGTCCATCTTCTCAAAACTGACAAAGGCGTTTGATTTACCCTCAGATTTGTTGCCTTCTTTAAACATAAGAACTGAAAGAAGAAGGTGACAATATGACTCGTCCGCGCTATTCCCATACTTTCTGTTCAATTCAAGGGCCTTTTCGAGGCATTCTTTAGCCTTGGCATTTTCTTCAAGCAAATGAAAGGTATGTCCTAGCCCGATATAGCTCCTGGCTTTTATTTCCCTGTCGCCAATTTTCTCTGCGATTGCAAGTGCTTTTTCGCAATGTTCTTTAGCCTTGACATGTTCGCCAAAAACATTAAAGATTTCTCCTAAGTCTGCATAGCATTTGGCTTTTACTTCCCTGTCGCCAATTTTCTCTGCGATTGCAATTGCTTTTTCCAAATGTTCTTTAGCCCTGACGTATTCACCGAGAAACGTAAAGATTGTTCCTAGAATTTCATAGCATCTGGCTTCTGTTTCCCTGTCGTCAATTTTCACTGCGTTTGCAAGTGCTTTTTCGTAATGTTCTTTAGCCTTGACACGTTCGCCAGCAGTAAGAAAGTTTTTTCCTAAGTCTGCATAGCATCTGGCTTCTGTTTCCTTGTCGCCAATTTTCTCTGCGAGTGCAATTGCTTTTTCGTAATGTTCTTTAGCCCTGACGTATTCACCGAGAGACTGAAAGATACTTGCTAAGTGTCCATAGCATTTGGCTTCTCTTTCCCTGTAGCCAATTTTCTCTGCGATTGCAATTGCTTTTTCGTAATGTTCTTTAGCCCTGACGTATTCACCGAGAGACTGAAAGATACTTCCTAAGTGTGCATAGTATTTGGTTTCTGTTTCCCTGTCGCCAATTTTCTCTGCGATCGCAATTGCTTTTTCGTAATGTTCTTTAGCCCTGACGTATTCACCGAGAGACTGAAAGATACTTCCCAAGTCTGCATAGCATTTGGCTTCTGTTTCCCTGTCGCCAATTTTCTCTGCGATTGCAGTTGCTTTTTCGCAATGTTCTTTAGCCTTGACATATTTACACCGTGAAATAAAAAGCCTTCCTAGGTGCTCATGGAATTTGGCTTCTGTTTCCCTGTCGCCAGCTTTCTCTACGATTGCAAGTGATTTTTCACAATATTCTTCAACCTTGTCATATTCGCCAAGATCAAAAAACATCCTTCTTAGGTTTCCATAGCATTTGGCTTTTGTTTCCCTGTCGCCAATTTTATCTGCGATTGCAATTGCTGTTTCGTAATGTTCTTTAGCCTTGACGTATTCACCGAGAGACTCAAAGATACTTCCTGTGTGTGCATAGCATTTGGCTTCTGTTTCCCTGTCGCCAATTTTCTCTGCGATTGCAATTGCTTTTTCGTAATGTTCTTTAGCCTTGACGTATTCACCGAGAGACTCAAAGATAATTCCTAAGTGTGCATAGCATTTGGCTTCTGTTTCCCTGTCGCCAATTTTCTCTGCGATTGCAATTGCTTTTTCGTAATGTTCTTTAGCCCTGACATATTCACCGAGAGACTGAAAGATACTTCCTAAGTGTGCATAGCATTTGGCTTCTGTTTCCCTGTCGCCAATTTTCTCTGCGATTGCAATTGCTTTTTCGCAATGTTCTTTAGCCTTCACATATTTACCAAGTGAAGTAAAGATCTGTCCTAGGTGTTCACGGCATTCGGCTTCTTTTTCCCTGTCACCAGTTTTCTCTGCGATTTCAATTATTTTTTCGGAATATTCTGCACACTTGTCATATTCGCCAAGATTAAGAAACATCATTACTAGGTTTCCATAGCATTTGGCTTCTGTTTTCCTGTCGCCAATTTTATCTGCGATTGCAAGTGCTTTTTCGTTATATTTTTTAGCCCTGACGTATTCTCTGAGAGACTCAAAGATACTTCCTAAGTCCGCATAGCATTTGGCTTCTGTTTCCCTGTCGCCAATTTTCTCTGCGATTGCAATTGCTTTTTCGCAATGTTCTTTAGCCCTGACGTATTCACCGAGAGACTCAAAGAAGTATCCTAGGTTTCCATAGCATCTGGCTTCTGTTGTTCTGTCACCAATTTTCTCTGCGATTGCAAGTGCTTTTTTGTAATGTTCTTTAACCTTGACATGTTCGCCAAGAAGATGAAAGTTTGTTCCTAAGTCTGCATAGCATCTGGCTTCTGTTTCCTTGTCGCCAATTTTCTCTGCGAGTGCAATTGCTTTTTCGTAATGTTCTTTAGCCCTGACGTATTCACCGAGAGAATGAAAGATACTTCCTAAGTGTGCATAGCATTTGGTTTCTGTTTCCCTGTCGCCAATTTTCTCTGCGATTGCAATTGCTTTTTCGTAATGTTCTTTAGCCCTGACGTATTCACCGAGAGACTCAAAGATACTTTCTAAGTCTGCATAGCATTTGGCTTCTGTTTCCCTGTCGCCAATTTTCTCTGCGACTGCAATTGCTTTTTCGTAATGTCCTTTAGCCTTGACATATTCACCAAGAGAATTAAAGATATTTCCTAGTTTTCCATAGCTTGTGGCTTCTATTTCCCCGTCGCCAATTTTCTCTGCGATGTGTATTGCTTTTAAGTAAAGGCCTTCTGCTTCACTGTATTTACGTTGACTTTTGTATAATTGTGCCAGTGTACAGGTTGTGCTTAGTTCCACTTTTCTCGCGAAAACTTGTCGAAAAGTGAAGAGAAGTTTTGTGCCGTGCTTTATTGGGTTACTGTGAACATTCTCAAAACGTTTGACACACGTTTGGTCGATATTTCCCAGTGTCTTATGGTCGAGAAGAAACAAAACATCTTTACACATCTCGATAGCGTTTGGAACCCGATTTGTATTGCAAAGATATTGGGCAACAAGGAACAAACTTGTCAGCAGAACTTCGTCTTTGTTGTCCATATCAAGTTCTCTAAGAGAATAAAACCGATAAAACAACGAAGAAGAGATTTAGTTATAAAATCATCCAATCGTTCTTGAGAATAATAATAAACCCCTGCCATCGTACATTATTTGTAAGAGTAATAGTTCAAGATTATGTCATTTTAAGCTTAAAAGAATTACAATCTTCTGTTAATTGTTTTGAATATGTTACCATGTTTGCTAGTGAGAACAGAACACTAAATGCTCTAGCCTTAGAGTTCTGTAATCAGCCATTGCCTTTCTATACAGCTGGCACACTATAAGCCTCGGCCCCGTCTTTTTGAATTTATACTTTATGCTGTGTATGGCAGGCCATGAAGTTCCTAAAATCTCACACCCCATACTATTAGTTAGTTATTTCGCCCAAGCCTAGTCCGGCCCCAGACTTTCTCTCTTGGCTCGTTGTCCGAACAAAGTCTGGGAAAGGGTCTATGCTAGTCTATTTCAGTGACGTCACGTAGGGTTCATGTTTCACGGAACGGAGAATGCCTGGGGACTAGGCTTATATCGTTCCTCTCTTTTCTAAAGATGAAGCGATGAAAATATCATGCGAGCAGAGGCTACATTTTCGCGGTAATAGCTGGCGTGCGAAAAGTAGCCTCTGCCGACAGCCGTTCAATTTTCTATCGTGCATGCGCAAAATTCGTCACGCGATTCGCAAGCAATTGGTTCGTCAAATCTGCGTGAGTTTTGCGGGAATCAAACTTGCGAAAACTACCTGCGAACTACTCTCCTCGAGCTTTTGTTATGTTTTTCTGCTTTGCCCCCTCTGGTTTTAAGTATTTTAGCCGCAAAATTTCCGCGGATCGTCTTTTTTAGGAAAGTATTTTTATCATGCTATCAACTGTAGTAAGTTCTGTCTGTTTTGCGGGGAGCACATTTTTCCGGCTTTAATATTACCTATGGTAATAGTTGTGCTCAAAGTGAAAAATGAAATTCGCCGACAACGCTACGCAGAAGTGATGCTTGAAATAAATTGGTTGCTGTAGTCTAACGATCGTGTTTTAAACCAATGTTATGAATGAACATAAACAGAACAGTAGTCAGAAAAATTATTCATCGAAAAATTTTATTCGCAAACCTATAATTTTATCCTTAAAAGCAATTCGCCTAAAACTAACTGGATCGTGGATCATTTCACGCAAGTAAAAGCTGCCGAAGACATCAAATCCGTCTCAAGTCGTATAAAACATCTACGAAACAACTACAAAAACTTAAATTTCCATTTAAAAACGGAACTTCCTTGACCATTAATGTGCAAGTCGTACCTGAAAATTCTTTAAAAACTTTGCCGCTTTGGCTTCTTTTCAGAACAGGACAAGCGTTCCACCGTGAAGAGAGCCAACCAGGTTGAAGTCCTTGAGGACGAATCAGTGTTCTGCTAAAAGCTTTTTTTCTGCTTTTTCCACTAAAAGAAAACTGATTGATGATTCTTTTGAACATTCCGGTTCCCATTTGTGTCTTAGAACAGTGCATTTAGCCTTGCATTGAGAGGCGACACAACAAAAATCACCGCAGTATCCATTTTCTTTTCCTAGCAAACAAGAACTACCATATGATAAATTAACGATCTTTACACGGTCCCGTAAGAGGCACCGGCAGCAGTTTGTTTTGGTATTCCAACAGCTTTAAAATACAGAGCTTATTCAAGTTGTTGACGACACTCTTGAATACATAAACAGGGATTTTTGAAATTGTTTTGACCTTTTCCTGTTGCTACGTTTGAGCTGCGTTAATCCGCGTTCGTCGTATGCGAGAATTTGGCGCGAAGGGATGCATGAAGGCGCAATAATGGTCAGCGTTCATTCGCTGACGCAAGACTCACGCAATGCTCTAAACCGGTCAAGAAAAAGAAAACTCCAGTTTTTTTTAATTTGTTCGTCCAGATTTCTGGACGGATTTGAACGGTTGTCGGCAGAGGCTACTTATCGCACGCCAGCTCATACCGCGAAAATGTAGCCTCTGCTCGCAGGGTACGATGAAAAAGACTATCATGTTGGAAGGCAAGCCCGTGTACATCCACCCCTTCCTCTCAAAAAAAAAAAAAAGGAGAAGGGGCCCCTTCTCCGACTTTTTTCTGAGGTGAGGGGGCGGCTGGATGGCTGGCTTTTGTGGGTCCGTCTTAAAAATTCACACATGATGCTAGAACAAATTGATCAAAATCGAATTCCTTTTGTTAGATAAAAACTAAACCATAAACGTTACCATAGCCTCAATCGCGGCCCAAACTAATTTATATCCCAGGGGAGCCCTGCTCTGAGGTTTTCTATTCTTCTCGTTTGATGCCGCAGAGAAGATAAAAAAAAAACAAGCTTTTGAAGGACGGTGAGGGTAATACTATATGGTGTCACTGATGTTGTAGATGCAACAAAACAAATGTCAGAGGTTTTTTCGATCAATCTTAACTTCCAGGAATATCAGAAATCAGGAGCCCATCAATGATGGGCTCCTGCAGAAATATATATTTTTTTCCTTTCGCGGTTCTCTCGCTAATTATTCGTAAAATTTTAAAGCATTCGCAAAGCACAAAATAAACTGATTGATAAATTCTTGAGCTATTTGCCTTCTTGATCTGATGGACCTAGAAAGGTTTATGATTTTTAATAAACCATCTTTCTCAGACCAGGAACAAAGGACTTCAGACCGTCAGACAGTATGGAATGACAGGTTTGCTTAGAAAAACTGGTTTGAAAATTTAGGTGCTCTGATATCTCTCATTTGCCCAGAAAATTCTTGCAAGTTTCCCAAATTTTTACAAAACAGTCGAAAAGAAACGAGGGCCATTCGATGCGACAACATAGGCCGTACTGGCATATGAAAGTAGCTCAATACAGTTTTTCTGCCAAGTTTGAGCATAAGCTACGTCGCCATAAACAAACATTTGAAAAATTGCCACCACAGTTGTATGAGATAAAGATGAAAATTTGTCATGATCAGGGTTGCAATGAGATCGGAGTTGTCATAGCAACGAAATGACACCATTACCTATTAGCGGGGCTTCAGCGCGCGCGAAGCGCGCGTGGGACAGAGCCCCATACTCATGGGATATGGTTAACCTCTTTCGTTTGGTTGTCACGTGATTGACCGAGCGTACGTACGTACATGCCTACGTACATACGTACGTACGCGTCTACAGATTGTACGGGTGGGGTAGGGGAGACTATCAAAAGGAAGGAAGGGGTGTCTCAGGCGTGTCTTGGCAAGTCCACATCTTTAATATAGGATTTTAGTATAGGACATTCACAATATGGTCAATTGACAGCTGTCAAAACAGGATAGCCACTGACCAGTATCACTTGACCATATCGCGGGCTCATGTGTCAACTTATTGAGGTGACGTGATTTATTTGGAAGCTGTCCGCTGACCAGTTAATTATTTTACTAGATCGCGATCAATGTTCAGCCTCATACTTTCTAGCTAGTTTTCAGCTAGTTTGGTATCGGAGCACAGGAAAACTGATACACATATTGGACATCAATGTTGTGATCAATTGACAGCTGTCAAAACAAGGTATCCGCTGACCAGTATCACTTGAATGTATCGCGGGCTCAGGTGTCGACCCATCGAGGTCAAGTATTTTTTTGAAGTTATCCGCTGACAAGGTACTGGTTTTCAAATGATCGCAGGCTCAAGTTTAATTTTTGTTTAAATTCATGTGAAAAATGTTGTGTTTATGTGCTGCACAATTAAAATTTTGATTTCAAACTGACCTCGGACGCGAAAATTCAGCCAGCTGCTACAGGCAGGGAAGACAGTTGCTTTTGACTTTTCTCGCCATGTTCACGCGTTGGTAACGGTCTACGTCCAATTTTTATGCTCTGATTGGTCAAAATTTGACAGGTGAGTTCATGCGGAAAATTTATGCAGCATCTTGAATCTTGTTTACTTTGACAGCTGAAGCTGACAGAGTTTTGTGTCAACTTGTGATGTTTTTAACTTTCTTTTTCTACTGGATGTACAAAATGAAATTCAGCTGCTATCAGGAGTCTTCTGTTATTCATGGCTACTTTGTTTATTGGGTTTTCGGTTGAGTCAAAGTCGGAAATCCGATTTCGGATGGCATCGTTTTCGTTTTCACCTTGCTTAATGCGTAAGAGGGTTGCAAAGTCTGAAGCGATACTGGCCTTACTTGATACCTTTCAGGAGCTGCATCTCGAGTGGTAAGCCTAAGTAATTATTGTATTTGATGTTTGTTTTTTATTCCTAATTTAATGAAGTCGAGTGTAGTTTATGCGGCTATTTTGTTTACGCACGTTTGTAAGATTTGAGACAATGATCGATCTGACCGAGTATCAGGTTTGTTATAAGCTTACAGATCTTTAAAAAGCCTTTAGACATTTTCTCACCGCAAATAGAAAAAAAACAAGGAATATTTAGTTATAATTCTGGCAGTAAAAGAAAGGTTTGAGCGATTTCCTTGCCTCGAGTTCCTCTTTGAAAAAAGCAAACACCGGGAAGCCGGCTTAAAACATAAACTTCAGCTTTAACCTCGAAGACTCAGGATTTTTAGAGACACTTTAATACTTGTCTTCCTGAATGAAAATTGTCGTCTCTGTGTATGTTTCACCGAATTATATTTCTTTTATTGATTGTTAGTACTGTCTCTTGCAATTTTAATCGCTGTGCCGATTGTTTACAGTGAACAACGCTTCCCGGAGTACTCAAAATGCCGCGCGTTTAACAGTTTTAAAATAAAAAATAAACATAATAAATTCTTTATTATGTTGGAGCGTAACTGTGTTAATGTTCATTCAAACACTCGCCACTGCTAGCACTGCAAAAGTCAGAACCGGCTGGCCGTATAGATGATTTTGACATTTTTTCTTAACGGTTTAGCTAAAGCCCACGCGTGCTGCGATCGTCCTGAATATTGAATGATAGCAATTTGCATCGCAATATTGTGAAATACTGCATTCTGTTGTCCGAGGTCTGTATGATAAAAACGGTGCCTAATAGTACTGTTTCACCTCAGATGTGATGTATAAATGATATAAAAGGTTGGTTTACACGCACCCAGATTTGTTGGCAAGATTTTGTAGAGTAAACTTGTCGAACGCAAAAAATTCGGCCGGAATTTTTTTTCCAGGCCTAATTAATCTACGGTAAACAAGAGCCATTATGGCTCTTAATAAATGTCATCGAAGATGATTGCCAGTTTTTGGGTGTACTTATGAGGCTATCAACTCGATGTGAGATTTGGTTCACTCTTGGGCTGCTTGCAAATTATTTTTTGTAAAATCACTTAGCCTTTTCCTGAAAAGTCACACGAATGTGCTCTAAAGTTAACTGAATTGTGGAATACAAGTTTATTGTTTGATTTAAATTATAAATTTATTAATGGGAGCCTCGCTTTTAGCCCTGGCTAAATCTATATATTATACTTGCAGCATTATTTCTCACTGGTAACTGTTCTTACAAAATCGTCCACGTAATACGTAAGAGCGTTATCGAGATAGTTTGGGGTGAAGTTTTTATTGTTAGAAATACGGCAAAAAAGAGAAAAATCTTGAATTTTGGCCGTTATCTGAAGAAAACGAAGCGCTTTTGACATGCAATTTCACCTCATAGTAGTTTCAATCTTTTTTAAAAACTTGTGTGAAATATCATGGCGCTCTTGTTAGCGGTTTTGTAAACATTTTGGTCTACTTTAACAAACTAGTGAATAATTTTTAAACCGCTCGATAGATTCTTTTGTAAAAAATTAAGATTCTTCTCGTAATTAAAACTGAGAATTAGTCAGCCACTTCCTCACTTTAACTTTAGACCCATTGTTGATGATATCTGCCATACACTGTTTTACGAGCGGAGGTGATTCTAGAAAGTTACTCGGGAGTTTATTCTAATCAATTCACGACTGAAAATAGCCTACACCAGTTAGTGCAGTGCAGTACGGTGCCCAACAACAAAAGAAATCAGCATATGATATCCTTCCCTTATAACCAGAAACTCATCATGTGCTAGGCAACCACTGTCTCGTGTGAATATAACTGGGTTATTATGCCGACTTTAGGTTAAAATAGAAAATATTTATCTCTTGAAAATAATAATAATAAAAAACATGGAAACGTCTTTGAGAAAACTGGGTTTGCTCAAATATTGTCTTGCTGCCCCAAAAATCTAAGTTGCCCAAAATTTGGGGGTGGGGTTGGAGGGGGGGGGGGGGGGTGGGGCTGCAGCCCCCTCTCGCCCCTCCGGCCCGTACGCCTTTGCATCGTGATATGATATCGCCCTAAATAAATTTTTCTAGGTATTTCATGTCAGAAATCCTCTGGTACCTTTACATATTTGCGACTGATGTCATGTCATCATATAGTGCTATTATCCTCACTCTGTACACGTTACCTTGGTAGTCGTGCATTCACTTTCATAACTTAGGATACCGTGATGCGGTGGCAGGTAGCAATCAAGACAAAACAAGAACGCAAAAAGTGTTAAACCTCGCTTGCTTGGAGATTAGATAAGAAATGAGGAGGCGATTAATTCTACAGGAAACAGGATTTTCTCGCTAAAAGTCTTTCACCTCCTACTTTATCGATGGTCGAGTATTCTTCAGGATATTTACTTTTTATGTCGCATTCGACGATTTGTTTCTGAATTGATTGAGTACGCGTGTATACATACACGAAAGTCAAGGGCCTCGAAATTTCCGTCATTGCCAAAAAGCAAAAACGTGATGAACATGGCGCGTCATTTCAATAATTGCCGAAAATAAACCAGGCATGTTCATCACAAGACTCATTTGCATACAATTAAGTCCGACACGTCGTGATTCTTATCCCCAGTTTCCACGGTCTCTGCTACAAACGCCAGGGAGCATGACCTCCTTATGGCGTGCACACATGAAAAAAAAAAAAAAACAAAAAACAAAAAAAAAAGAAGAGCAAAGAAACGCTTGCATTTTTAGAGTCTCGCTTATAAAGCAACAGGGACTAATAACTATATCCTATCTTGGGGTTCACGCTCTGGACTTTTCTAGTCAAAATAACTGTATGAGACACTCATAGATACTTACAGTTCCATCTTCTTGTTGTGTCCCTTTGAGTGAATGACGGTCTATTGAATTCAATCTACTCCGGCTGAAATTAAACGGGGAAAAAAGGAAGTTACACTCTTTTTTGTATACGTATACGGAATGTTGTTTTCCCGGCCCGGGCTGAATATTTTTAATTTCTACTGATTTCCGGCTGAAAATATTCTTGCATTATTCTTAAATTTATAGCTGATGACATTTCCGTTTTAGATATAAGAATACATTGGGGTATCAATAATAGTTAGTGCGGTTTTTTTCGTTTTGTTGGCTAGTTTTGCTGTTTAGAGAAAGGAGTAAGTTAAAAACATATTATTGTATTGCATTTATAGATTTTCACCACACAAACTATATCATTTTCAGAGCCTCAGCCCGGGGTTTATTCTTAAGATATTTGTAAAATTTCGCAAGTTTCAGATTTGATATTCCTCTAAAATATATTCTTATATAAAAAAAAGGGTTTATTATGGCATTAGCATCAAGGTAGGTATGTAGGTAGGTGGATGGTTGGGTAGGTAGGTAGGTAAGTAGGTAGCAAAGACTTTTATTTTGAGAGGGTAACTCATAAATGTAACCAAAAATTACTGACAACACTGGTGGCCCTCTAAAACGCAAAAATACAAATTAAAACAAAACCACCCCCACAATATAGCTATTTACAATAAAGCTGCAATTCTAGCTATCGAAAAATCTGATAATAAAACTTAAAAAAAATTTAAGAATAGTCGATAAAGATGGAGATAACGATAATAGAAAGCTGTCTATTTTCAAACTTTACAAAATTATTTCTGTGCATGTTGGTAATTAAAATTGCGTCAAAATCATTCTTCTGTTTTTTTGGTCAGCGCCGCTGACAAAAACTCGGCCAGAAGACTCTGGGTACGAGATTGCGTCAAAATTATCTCGTTGCCTGCCATCCTTTTGGTCAGCACCAGAGCATCACCAACCACTAGAGTAATGAAAAAACTAAATCTTGAAAAAGGCCATCTCTGATTTTCTGATAAAAATGTTTTCATGACATGCAAATTAACCTGTAAATTAAAACACCTTTAACACTTCGTTTTGATTTAGACATGCCATTTATGTGATCATCAATAGTCCGAACGACTTGAAACTGTTCAGAAAACAGTTTTTTTGTCATATAAAGCAGTTACGAAAGCACGCTACAGTGGCGTTTGGTAAAAAAATTCCCTTCGTCTTAATTTTTAAGGGGCTTCATATGTCATTATGGGTTCCTCTTTTTTTGGTCAAAGCTGAGCTGAGATTTGATGTAACTAAAGCTAACTAAGTATTCTAAGTCTCAATCATCTTTTACCATAGTTGGAACTCTAAAAGAAAGGTATATAACGGATTTTATCGAAAGGGAAAGAAAATCATAGTTTTGGGTCATTTTTCCACAACACAAGGCCATTTTTTTTCGGTTGCAATCTGTTTCCATCATGGCCTTCGAAAGTTAAAGACATACCCTTATAGTTGAGGCAAAGTAGTAGAGTAATTTTTTATAAAACTGAACGGCATTATTTCAAGGCCTACTTTTCGTCCAAGTTTTTTTTCTGTTGTTTAAGTAAGTGACATACCTTTTTTAAGTCGTTATTTTAATGCCATTTTTTTTTTTTATAGAGATCAGTCTTATGCTTACAAGTGACTGAAAAGGTCATTATCTCCTTCATTTTACTTTCCTCGTTGGATTTGTGAGCTTCCTAATTTACAGACTTGACAGCTGTGCTCGTGCGAGCGCGAAGGAATTTGTGCCGTCATTATTGAAGAATGTTTCAGTTGTTGGAAACACAATGTAACGAATGTCACAGTTGTTGGTTTACAAATGGATCACTCTTGTAGCCGCGTTTTAAAGATACTTTTTGATTTTTCGGTCTCCCTCTACAGTCGTTTCAACTTCCTTCTTTTACTAAATACTTCAATTGAAGGCAACGAAAAGAAAACTGATTTGGAAAGAATATGCGAATGAAGCGTGGTTTTGTGAACAGTTTCCTTGAGAACGTCCGTAGGTCGGCAGGGATGGGTAAGCAACTGCACTTCACTCAGGCGCAATTAAACCGGAACAAAGATTTTGTGGATCCGGTTTTGGATTCTTCCAGAGCGGTTCCTCCGGACAAGGGTAAGAAAGGCTCAAAACGAGATTGGCTTCAAAAGCAAATATTGGGTAAGATCGTTCCGGTTGTCTTTTGAAAATTTTAGTTTTGATTTCAATAATGCATCTTATTCCAAAATGGCGTCAAATTTTGTTATTCTTTTGTCTTTATAATAATTGGCCCTCGATGCCCAACTTCAAGGTAAAAATTCTTTTGAATTCTACAGGTGTAATCGAGGCAAAGAGTTTAAAACACGAGGCGAGCCAAGCGTTTCAAACTTGATATATAAAACACGAAGTGCAAATGGCTTCAAAAAGTTCTGATCTTGCTCTATTAATATTTGAAATAATCCTTAGCTTTTTTATTATGTTCCATCGTCATGCGTGGATGAAGTGACAAATGTTTCGCATTTTTCTTGCAACAATTGAGATGGATTCTTTATCATTATTATTACTTTTTAATCGGGTCTTTCATTCACTTTTGACACACTGTAAATTCTTACCCAACCTGCCGACAAAGAGGGGGTAAACTTTTGCGAGAGGGGTGGTGAAGAATAAAGAATGAAGAACTCTTCACCCTATGATATTGGTGCATATACGGAACTAAAAGCCTTTACAAATGATATGCCTTCATTAGACTACGAGTAATGTCTGATTCAATATGACTTACCAGAATGATGTGGTTACTATAGTTGCTGAGGTTTTTAAAAACTTCTTGTCAGTGTAGCAGTGTGTCTTCCCTACTAGCAGAATTAACCGAAAAGGAGAATCTGCTAGCAGGGAACAGCGTATCACAAACTATCAAGCACCTCTAAGATCTGGATCTTGATATTGCTCTGTGGGCGAATTAAAGAACGTTATTACTTGCCTACAATAATACGCGCGTTCTGATAAAGAGGCCATGGAGCGTCAGTGTAAAACGGATGAAAAAAACAATAACTTTTCTTAATTTCTTAAATTTTATTAAATTAAAATTTGTTTGAAATCTTCGGGAAGGCTAGTCGATTACAATTCACTTTTATCAGACCGCACGTTTCGTCGAAATATGAGATATCTTAAAAATATTTTTAAATATGTTAGAAAAATTTGTAAACGTAACATATTTTCCGGCGGGGGACCCGCGAGAAGATTGAGATAGAATTTCCCCCGCGGCCTCGCCACTCGCTTAGCGTGGCAGCTCCTTGTTTCTATTTTGTTGCGATATTCTGTCACGGAACGAAACTAAATAACGCTTCTAGTAAAACAAAAGTAAAGACCGCATTATTAGAATAATTGCCTGTACTTACCAAAACACCTTCTTTCCTGCAAGTAAAGCACGATTGAAACTGGTCCTTAATATAGTGAGATATTGAAAGTCTTTCTACGTTATCATTGGGCTATTTCTGTACATTGAGAAGCCTATTTCATATTTTTTTCAGTTTCACTGATTTATAGTTTTTCACATTGAAGGGAAACCAGGAAAAAAATAGAAAAGTACACAAAACGATATACAGTGGGAAATCTATTATTTTTTAACAAGGGATAAAAAAACAGCAGACTGCAAATAATGCGAGTTTATTACTAACTTAAAGCTACTTAAGGTAATTATAGCACTAAGAAGATGCTTGCAAAGACCCTTTTGTACGGCTTTTCGTGATGAGTTGTGGCACGTTGTTTTTTTTTTTTGTTTCGCTCTGGTTTTTTCTTTCATTGCCGTAAAGTGGCCCAAAATTGCAAACAGGCCAAACAAACAACCGAAAGAAACTATCGTTTATAGAAAATTCGTTCGTTTCATGAAAGACTCGAAAATAAAAACCCTTTCAGTATATGCTGGCTTAGTGCATGGGCCTATAAATATTTTTCTTCTTCTCTTTTTGTCTCGCATAGCTTTCACTATCAGAGCCGTCACTAGTTTAAAAATGGAATTAGAATTAGAGCCTGCGTAGCCGGTGGCATTGTTGTGCCCGAGGTTAATTTCTTGGTGGAGGAACCGCCACACGAAGAGAGAGCGGCGAAGCCGCCAGAGATTTCAATTTGACTTGCTCCCAATCTTGACATAACTAATTTTAATTAGTTATAATTTCCTTAAAAGGCAATTATAGCACTAAGCAGATGCTTGCAAAGCCCCTTTTGTACGGCTTTTCGTGATGAGTTGTGGCAGGTGTTGTTTTCGTTTCGCTCTGGCCTTTTCTTTCGTTGCGGTAAAGTGGCCCAAAATGGCAAACAGGCCGAACAAACAACCGAAAGAACCTAGCGTTTATAGAAAATTCGTTCGTTTTATGGAAGACTCGAAAATGAAAACCCTTTCCAGTACATGCTGGCTTAGTGCTAGGGCCTATAGATATTCTTCTTCTTCTCTTTTTGTTTCGCATAGCTTTCACTATCAGAGCCGTCACTAGTTTATAAATGGTACAGCACTCGCTTCGAGTACAACCAGCATGCGGACGCCATCTTGACCGAGCAAGTTATGCACATGCGTTGAGTCCTGTGGAAAGAGTTCTGGGTCAATTCCTGTAGGATCCAGGTCCTATGAATGTGACAATAAGCGGGCAGAAAATTGATTTTGTTACTTAAATTTGCCTGTAACACACTGATTGCCGGTCAAAAAAGTTTTTTGCGTGATCAATAAATGACAATTTTGTGCTGAAAACTAGCCAAAAGTGCGAATTATGCTGGCAGTGCTTTTTTTCGGAAAATTGATGAAACTTTTACTCGTAATAACGAATTATAAACAATTATTGGATGAGGTTTTTGTGATATCCGGAATATATAATCAAGATCGAGGTAAGTGTTATCAGCCGAGCCGAAGGCCGAGGCTGATAACACCTACCGAGACCTTGATTATTCCGGATATTACAAAAACCGAATCTAAAAATTGTTTTATTATACGTTGTTTTGAAATAAATAACGACAAATACACCGATTTGACATTACTCTCGGAAATCATGCATTGCGCGCGCAATCCGGATTAGTCACTTAAATTATGCTAGCTCAATCTATCAAAGCCTACTTACTTTGTACCTTTTCTTTCTAGAAAATATTTTAAGTGATTTTGAGGGGAGTCTTCGTTTTCCCTATTTTATTTATTTATTTTTTTTTTTGGGGGGGGGGGGGGTTGGGGGGTGTAGAAAACGAAGACCCTGATCAAATTCATTGAAAATTAAATATCTTGTTATTTCTTACATATCTCAGGTCGAGATAGCCGTTTCCCCCCAGGTTTTTAATTGAGATTGCCCAGGAAATATCAAAGGTTCTTACTGATGTCTATCAAGACTGTATCAATACCGGAACTATGCCCAGCCAATGAAAACAAACACGTATTTGCCATTCACAAGAAAGGAAAGAAATCGGATTCATCAAACTATAGGTCCGTATCACTTAATTGCATGGCTTGAAAAATACTTGTTTTGAGCACATTGTGCACAGCCATGTTGCGAAACACCTGTCGCAATATGGAATGTTCACTGATTACCAACGTGGCTTTAAGGCGAAACGATCAACAGAAACACAGCTCATATGTACCATTCATGACATAGCAAGTGCTATTCAGTCTAACAAAACAATTCACGCCGCAATCCTTGACTTTTCAAAAGCGTTTGACAAAGTTCCTCATCGTCGTCTTTTGACGAAACTTGACTATTACGGAATTCGTGGCTCACTACTTAACTGGTTCGAATCGTTTTTAACACAGTGTACCCAATCAGTAGTAATTGAGAGGACGTCATCTGCTCCTGTAGTTACGACATCCGGCGTTCCCCAGGGAACGGTCCTAGGACCGCTACTGTTCTTACTGAATATAAATGATTTACCTGATGGTCTTAACTCTACCGTTAGACTTTCATGATGCATTCTTATATGGAACAATCTGTTGTGGTGAAGATGCAGCTGATCTTCAGGATGATCTATATAGATTAGAAGCTTGGTAACAAAAGTGGAAGATGGAAGTGTAAGATCATGTGCTTTACAACCAAGAAAGATCCACCAAAGCAGGAGTACGTATTCTGTGGAGAAATTCTAGAACTGAAGTGAATTCTCACCCTTATCTGGGAGTAGGGCTTGATAACAAAATGAGGTTGTCCCCACGCATCGAAGTAATCTCATCTAGGGCAAATATTGTCTTAGGACTTATATAACGCAATCTATGGAACTGTCCAAAGTCAGTGACAGAAACTGCGTACACGACACTTGTGAGACCAAAGCTCCAGTATGCCTGTGGTGCATGGGACCCGCATTACCAGAAAGACAAATCCGCTCTAGAAAGGTACCACGTAAAGCAGCACGCTTAGTCACGGGAAATTACGATCGAGCGTGACGGGAATGCTGCAAGATTTAATAAAAATTGTTTTTTGCCCGCAAAGCTACATTTCGATATGGAAAACTCCGCAAACTAACGATAATTTTCAGTAAGAGTAATATTTACTGGAAAGTTTTGTGTCAACCGAAGCAAAAGATAAGGAGTTAGATAGGGAGGCTAATTGATACAAGCCCCGCAGAACTCCATGTTAAGCCAAAGCCAGAAAAAATTAAGGGGGATGGCGAATTTTGAAATTAAAGACGACTACGAGCCGAGCGAAATATTCTTAATTCAACATACACATCAGCGTATAGCTAGTCACCCCAGAGTGTTGCAGTGTGGATGAAAATACTTGTCACGAGACTTTTTGAAGCACAAACACCAGCCCGTGGCCACTACTCACCTTAACTGTTGAAGTAACTCACTTGGACGTCAAAGCTCCAAAACTTATTTTGTAATCCCAAGAAAGCCCCTTGGTTAGAGTCTAGCTGGGCCTTACCGAGCTTTTGGGAGTGTCAAATATCTAGGTCACGTCAGGAGCCCACAACCTGGAGCTAACAACTTCCATGGGCTCGTGTCACGGCGTTTTTCACGGATCAGTTTATTTTTTTAGAACGGTTTTCACGCGAATTTTGATTATCTTTATATTTGCATTAACCAGTCAACAAAACCTACAGACCTAAGAATGAAATTTTTTGCCTGTTAATAACATTTAGTTTTCCCGTTTGATATCTTATACCTCGAATGCGCTCATAGACATGGTGGAGATTCTATTTTCGCGGGAAAAGGTGCCCTAAAATGTGTCTAAAAATAAACTCGTCCTTAAAAACGCCGTGATCATAGGCCTAGTATGGGAGTTGCACTCTCCGGGTTATGAAATCCTGGTCACGTGACACAAATCGTTCTCTTAAAGTGGGACACATGCATGAGAAGACACACAAGGCTGTTTTGTATAAGATGTACGGTGGTTTCCTAGATGGGAAATGGGAGGACCGTTTGATTCCAAATAGAGAAAGGAGAACACCAGGAAGCCATGATTTTAACTTTTTTTATTGTACCGAAAGGACATAAGGAGTATTTTTAGATTTTCCTTCTTTCCCAGGACAATAACTGAATGGAACAGACTCCCAAAAGAAACAGTCACAAGCCAATCTCTGTCTATTTTAAAGAGCAAACTTTTTTAGGTTATCTTTTATCAGGGGCACCCAACGACGATTTCCTCCTTAATACATTGAAAACACTTTTTAGCCTGTCAAGAGTACTTTAAGATATCTAAAAATGCATTGCAAGCGGCGCAATAAAATTTGTATCTGTTAGGTCATCCTAGGGGAACTTGAGTCTTTTCGAAATTTCAAGGGCTTCAGTATTATTTTCCCGACTGAATTTTAAATGCAATTTAACGTCTTAAGAAAGTGAGAATTTTATCTATTTTCCTCTCTCCGTTACATTTTTGAATCCGAAAATGTTAGGTTTCATTTTTCTACGAAAAATAGCCCAACATGGAAAGTGAAATGTGAAGGAATAAATTTCAGAAAATCGCAGGAAATTTATTAGACAAGCTTCGAAAATTATATGTGAATGGAACGGGCATCTAGAAATTTTTAGCCGTCCTAAACCAATAGAAATTCTAGGCCATGTTTGCTTTTCCGAACAGATATTTTACAGATCGAAAACAGTCGTTGGATGTCTCTGTTTTATTAGTAGTTAATATATGTTTTATTTGTAGTTTTAGCTTTTATTACTATAATTACTATTATTATTATTTTTGTATGTTTACGTGTTGGCGTGATGTCCGCTGGATGTAGAACTGTTGCAATCCTTAAAAGTTTTGCCAACCTCGTCCCCAGGGCTTTTCCCTCAAAAAATGGGTGGGGCGGGAAAAGGGCCTTTTCCTGCCCCACCCATTTTTTGAGGGAAAAGCCCTGGGGACGAGGTTGCTGTTTTGCCCGACCGCCTCGTGTTGAAGTACTTTTCATTCTTATCCACTGCGGCCACTGGAGCGATCTAACTTGTTTCAGCATCGATTACAGACTGATAATCAGTTTTCTTGCAAAAAGGAAGTAATAATATTTTCTACGCTGCCTCAAATCAGTTCCCCCAGATCTTGAGCAGGAGCTTGATTTGTAACGACAATAGAACGCAAGTCTGAGCAAACAAACCACAAACAAGACACTTTGTCAACCCTAACCCTAACCGTACCCCGACCCTGCGTTTTACTGAACCCCACGTGCACGTGTGGCACGGAAACTGCGAACAAAATGTTTATTCAAAAGTTAAAACGGCCTTTGAATGGAAGTAAACCTTGTTTAAGTGATTTTTAAATAATTTGATACCAAAACTCGTTGTACGTTTTCTTTCTGAATCGTTAGAGCGCTTTTATAAAACGATATATAGGGCGTTAATTTCAGATGTGACAGAATTTGCTCATTAAAACGATTATATCTTGCTGGCAATCTTTAAAGTATTAAATCTGCTCTATACATGACACACTAGAGGTAGTTTTGACCGATCACTGTTTATTAATAAAACCACAGAGTGCTGTTTTCTATCCTTTCCGCAAAATTGGATGCAAAATCACGATTTCCCAATTTTGTAAAGCATTACCGCAAAGCGCGATCTTCCAAATAAAAAAAAAACCTTCCCAAGCTTCCATCATTCCACAATGTCTCTGTACAACTAGTAACATTAAGCATAGCGTTTACTACCATGAAACGGCAAGTGAATTTGCACCACGTGACCAAGTTTCCTCTTTACTGTGTCGTTTAGCGTTCATACAAAAATAGGTAGACTCACGCCAATTCTATCCATAAGAATTCTTTTAAGACGTTTTTATCTGCTCATTTCTCATTTTCAAAATTTCCAAACTTGAATGTTACGTTTGGCGTTTGCCTTAAACGCGATGCTTAATCTCTCTATTTTATCTAAGTGGCCCGTAAAACAGTACACGTTTTAAAAGATGTATCACAAGCAAAATTTTGCCTTACGAATTTATGCATAGATTGGTGTCGCCGCGGCCTTGATCAGCGACTGGGCCGCATTGCGTCGGGGCAGGGGAGGGCAAGGTTACGAGTTTACATCAGGGAAGGAAAATTAATTAGGGGGATGAATTGTTCTTGACAGACATTTTTTTATGTCCTTGTCTTGCAAAGTACTATTTTTTTCCCGACTACTGGCAATTATTATTTTTGCCCAGTTAGTGACCTCCGTTGCTAATTTTTGTGTAACTGCACCTTTGTTATACGACTATGTCCGAAGTGTAGTTGGAAGATTATATGATTATGATCTTTTAACATGCCTTGCGCAATATATTTACACTGGTTCAATCCTTTAAGGACTCGAAAATGGTCCCAGCCCTCCGGTAGTCCGGGATAAGTAGATTTTCTTGCTGGGCAAGTGACTTTGGACAAGCGGGTCCAGTCTAGTCACCCTCTAACAAAATCATAACTAAGAAGAGCAAGAAGTGGTCCCGGGAGAACAAAAGTGTGAGGCTGGAGCAGGAGCCGAAGTAATCGGCTCCTGGCTGAAGCGGTAAAATGTTGCAAATCAAACTGAAGTTTATTGCAAATACTTTCTTTGCCAGTTTTGTTTTAATCTTATCTTATCTTAAAGATCGGCTTACTGTTTTCTACTTCTTATTCAAGATGTTTACTGCTCCAGGTCTTTATAAGGTATTTGTCGCCATGGTTTTGCCTTCATTTAGATTTTTTTATTTAGAGGCTGGGTAATAATTGGCTTGTTGCCATGGAGTACAGTCTTTATCGGGGATTAGCTTTCAGTTTAATTCGGATTACAGGAAAAGGGATTAACCCAGAGATTAGACAGAATTTCCATTCAGTTCCGCTAAATTGTTTTCATAAGTTACTGCTTCAATGCATTTTTGGGGGTGGTGTAGTGAAAATTGTCTCGCGTGCAACGCAATGTGGTAGACAAGAACCACGAGAAAGTACATTCTTTTCGGATTGTCAAATACGAATAGAAACAACGATAAAGAGAGAAGGTGAAAATATGAGCTACATCATAACAAGAACTATGTCTTTGATATGCAAATCTAGTGTAATTGAAAGTCAGACAATTGCAATAAATAGACACCATTAGCTGGTTATTCAGAAATAGAAAGGTCATTAAGCAACCCAGGTAGAAGGGCGTTGTAAATGAAACAACCAACGCGAAATTTAGGTATTTAAAATAGAATAAACTTAGCCCCTGGCTCAATGCCGAAAGGGAAACCGTAAAGTATAGATGGTTTTCACAGTGACGTCATCAAATTGTAAAGTCAAAATAGCGAGGTTTTACGAATTTTTATTTACACTAGGTTGAAGATAAACAAAAAGTTAATCTTTGTACAAGTTTTCAGTCCCATAGCATGTTTCATTTCGAAAATACAGCAATTTGAACTTCCGAGTTTTCACAGTGCGTGACACCAAAATGGGAATGCTGTCTCGTTGAAAATAAGTCTCTCCTCTTGATTTTCAGCAGTATAACCATTTCAAGTATTAGAAGATATGTTTATGCGCACGTAGGCTAGATCTCGAGTGTAAAGAAGGAGCTTTTATAGAACAAGTGAACTCCAGATGTTTTTGTTGATTTTCGGCGGCCATATTGGTGCACCAAAACTGTGCACCAATATGGCGTCTCCATACAAAGCTCTACAAAGATGCGTGAAACGTTTCGGCAAGTAACTCGGAAACTGTGGGCCAAAAAGACCTGAGACTTGGACAAATTGTTTAAATATTAGTTTTTTATAACATGTCATTTTCTTGGCTTCTTTCACCGGACGGTTTTCAATTTATTTTTTTGTTGCGTGACAGTGAAAACGATCTATTAGCCATTGAAAGTCGCTAGTCAAGTTGACACCTGATTAATGCTAATTATAGCAGTTTCCGCTCTGCGTTGCCTAGCAACAACATTAGCAAAAAGCAAAATCAAAGGAAAAGCTTTCAAAGGAATTTCAGATGAGGTCGGCGGCTCGAGAAAATGAACAGCACGATGAATTGAGCATAATTGATTAAGTGAAGTTTTCGTTTTAAAACACCATGGAAAATGATACAGCTGATTTGTTGGACAGCGAGGAAAATAGCGTGGAACGCAATTTAATCGAAAAGCTATTAGAATTTAGCGAGCGCCAAAGCCAAGAGATCGAGGAAGAAGACTATGATCGTGTTGTGTTCACGAGCAGTCTGGACGAAGTTGCTTGTGGCTGGAAAGACGCTGCGCCGAACGTTCGATATATTTCTTCAGCTGATCGGAAGAAAAAGACGAAAGAAAAATACTGGCGGGTTAGCCCTGATTCCGAGAGCAATTATTCGAAAGTTAAGCGGCTCGTTGGAATGATCACAAATTCGAATTCAAGCAGCGGGAGTGAAATCAACAACGTGAAAGCTGGAGGAACGTGGCCAGGGAATAGACAATTAAAAGCGAATATGCGGAATTTTCAAAACGCAGATGTATTGTCTTATGATACTCCTTGCTGGAGATATATCATTGACCCTCGAACATTGAAGTACGTGGAGAGAACCCCGCTACTAGTTTTGCGGAATATGTTTACGTCACACAAGTATCCAAACCAAACGCTTGTTCTCGAGAACGGTGGCATAATAACTTTTCAGGAAACTAGCAGTGGAGGGATTGCAATTAGCGATCCTGCTTTGTCGTTCGATCGTCGACTTCTTGAAAGCTTTCTGGCCGGGGAAGATTATCGGCTTTGCGCGGACAAGGTGTGCAGAATTCCCGGCAGTTATGAAACATCTGTACCTCTCGTAACACAGTTTAGAACAGAGGATAACAAAATTAAAGTTGTACACGCGGTGCCGCCTAGGAAGGAGAGCAACCCAACTCTATCCGTCTGTGAATTATGCAGGTTTAGAGCTCATGATTTATCAAAGTCAGACTGCAGACTTGAGATAAACACAAGCAGCTGTACTGAGCTTAAACCATTACAGAAAATAACACCAATACAGAGACAAACTGCTGATGATGCCTTCCTGGCAAGCAAGGCTCTGCAATCACAGACTAAGCTAAAATCAGACAATTCGTCCTGCTCCAAGGTTTGCAGGAAATCCAAGGAGCACAAGTCTCTGAACCAGAAAAAAAGAACAGGGCCAGGTGGGGAGGGGAAATTGGATTGGCTGCCTATTACTAGAAATACTATAGGCTATCCATACCCCACATACCCATCAAGTTATATGACGGCAAGTCACGGTAAATTTCCAGAGAGACCATCAGCAGGGTTTTCAAAGGCATTCTCTCTTCCAAGGCACAATAAGAAGGGAAAGAAACTGACTCTTAGCGAGGCAGCAAATCTGGTGCCCAGTAAAGGAAAGTTAAATGACGCTTTGGAAAAACTGACCCAAGAGCTGGACAGAAAGGTGGAAAAAGCCAGAGTAACGATTTCAGAGACGTTATTACCAAGTGTATCAGGAACAAAGCTGGAAGTGGCTTTGGCAAACTATTGTGAGAACTGATTATGCTTTCTTTGTCCTTTCTTACATCCTTGGGTAATGCCATGTCAACTTATCTTAAAGATCACCGGATCTACTAGACCCCTCCCAGCTTAGTTGACCTAAATTCGAAATCAACCCAGGGAAATCCCAAGGATAATTTTCATGTGCTAGAAAAAAAATCAATCCAGGCAATCAGTACACTAGAAAGAACTAGTTAAAGGACTTAAAATGACTCAAATGCTTTGGGATTTTTGACTAAACACAAAAAATACTGTCCTACTTGTACATTAGTACAAGGCTAAACTGACTGGATCAAGACATGGAATATACCTTTATTTCAACTTTGTTTTAAAGAGCAATAGTAACCAAAAAAGGCTCTGTTTTTTTCTACAAAGGAAACAGCCAAAAACCATTTTCCTCAAGTGAAAGCTACTTGACTTCTTACTACACAGTAGTTTTGCAGCTTTTCAGGGTTCAGTTTTATAATATAATATAATCATGCAAAGCTCCTTTATCTGCAAGAAGACTTAGCAGATGTAAGCAAGCAAGAATATGTCTCATCACTTTTTATACAGACTTCTTTCTGTCTGGAACAATGTGATACAAGTTCTGAAATATGGCTGTGGAAGTTAGAAAAAAGGAATAAGGTCAACTGGATGTACATAGAAAATGTTATTTTGTAACACTGTCACAGTTATTGGAAAATACAAATTGGTTGTACATAGAAAATTCATGTATTTATTGACAAAGAACTTTCACTTTCAGGTGTTGATGTAAGTTTTCAAAAAAAAAGCAGGATATTTTGCAAAATTGTACATACACACAAGATGTAAAGTTCCATAATAAAGTTAACCTTAAGTAGTGTAAAGTAATACATAGTTTAATTATCTAAGGTGACTTAGGGCAGGGGGGGGGGGGGGGGTTTCCCTTCAGGTTCAGACTCATACCCATTTACCCCTTATTTATTATTGCAAAGGCACATGGAAAGACAAATTGATGCATGCAATGCCGCTTTTTTCTTCTTTTCTTCCGTTTGATGCACTGCAAATTCACTACATCGTTCCCATTAAACACAGTGTGGATACAGAGAAACAACTGGGTATGACTCTGCTACAGGCTTTTTTTCTCCCCACCCCACCTCCCTCCACTTTTATGTCTGTTTTGAAGGCTTATTCAGCACCAGGTAATCGTACCAGTCCAGGGGGGTACTCCGGATTTCAAGTTAAAGGGAAGATCGAATGGGGGCAAATATAGAAACCACCCAAAATCCCTAGGGCTTCAAACAAAAAAATCCCTGGACCAAACTATACCCCCCCCCCCAAAAAAAAAAAAAAATCCCATGCCAAATTCCCCAACCATAAAAATTTCCAGAGGAACTACGCAGTTGGGATACGCGGGAACTATTACGAATCTTCAGATTGTTTTGAATACCCCCCAAAGTCCCTACTGAAATCAAGCTACCCTGAAAAATACTTACCAAAATTTTCCTACCCGAAAAATCCCGATATTGAAAAATTTCAAACCCAAACAAATTCTTTGATCATCCCTGTCACTTGAAATCCAAAGTATACCCCCTGGGCATAAGAGTATGAAAAGTGACTCAAGTGAGAAAATGCCGTGGTATATATCAGAAGCATATTACATGCTTCTGTATATATGTTACAGGTCAAATTTGATTTCAGGTTAAATTGTTTTATTAGGTTGATTCTCATTTTCCTCTGTCTCTTAGGACGAGGAGACAAAGGAATTGAGAATCAACCTAGGTTAAATCAAATTTAACCTAAAATCAAATCTGACCATTTTAATGCCAGTCTTATTTCTAAACAGTTGAACCTGGAACATGCCATAGAAGCAAAAATTTGGGTCTAGAAAAGGCTGTCATTTCCTAGGAAACTGTCCTGGGTTGGGAGGGGGGGGGATGGTGTTACTCCCTTATATAAGCCATTAAGCCAGATAGGTAGGTGCTGCTCCAAAGGGTATGGTTTTTGGGCCTTGTTGGTCTAAAAACGGGCTATACACTTTGCCCATTTTGGTCTGGAATCGGGTATGGTTTTTGTGGGAACTATGGGAGCGTATGAACCTATTTATTGTCAGTGTCAAATCCAAATGAATAAGAAAGAAATAGAGATATACAAACACAAAATGCATTTGAAGAAATTTTTTGTTCGCCCCCTAATCCAAGCAATGATGACATAGGTCTGAAAATGGGTAGGGATTTTAGAGGTCAGGTCTGAAAACAGATGTGGAAAATGACATTTTTGGGTCAGAAATAGGATCAGGATTTGGAGAACCGGGTGGCATACCCCCACCAAAATAATTTTCCTAGGAGTACCTGGGGAAACAGTTCCATGTAATGTCTATAAGAACAAATAAAACAGGTACTTTTCAGTGTTGCCTAGAGCACAGTGTACAACCCTGGGGTGCAAAAATCCTGCTGGACATGATCTGTAGAATACGAGTACAGTACATTATCAGCAGCTTATCAACCTAAAAAGGACACAAAGTATCTCCACCCTGGACCCCATGGGGTACTCCCTTAAAATAACTATAAAGTAAGTGTAACCAGACCTTGGTAATCCAGATCTCACATCATGGGTTATCCAGTTTACATTTAACACATTAGTAATATTTTTTCTGAGAAAGAGGGTTCATTTTGAAATGCAGGGGAACATCACAGCATTGGTAGCGCAATGAAAGATAGAAATCTAGGGGCACTTTCTATTTGATAAAACTGTCTGGTCAGACCTGTCTAGCTGTAAGGAGAATTCCATTATTTATCAGAACCATTCAGCCAGATCAGTCTACTCTTAAATGGTATACTTGGCAGTGGTGGGTTTTTATGGAAAATTTTGAGCCTAACATTTTCAAAATGACTGTTCTGTCAGCCAGTTTTAACTTTTGGCAAGCATCGTTGGACAGACAGGACCCTATTGCGCCAAAGCCTCCATCTATTATGTAAGGTCTAGGACAGCAGAATGGAATACAGCAGGATTTTTAAGATCAGTAAAGTATGAAGTGAAGAAAGATTTAATATACTTAGGAAATGAGGAGCAAGGAGCCTCTGCCTGGAAGATCAACTGTCATTTTGGATTGTGCAAAATTTGCAAGGAAAGAAACTACACCCATGTCTAATGTGTAATGGCACTTTAATAGGAGTTGTCAACAGATGCCCTGGGGTGATTGACTTCTCGAATAAAGGGATTAGTCTATTTCTAAAACATCTAGCATTACATTTCCATGCCTGGATTTGTGCAAAATCAGCCGATGTTAAAGTTTGGTCGCAAATTTATTGTCTTTACACTCTGTTTGTGTTTGACAGCTTGTAGAAATGAGAGAGCCATTGCTGACCTGTCCTACAGTCTGTGCCACTTGAGCCCAATGGGTGTCTGTCTGAGCACTTGAAGACAAGACATTGTAGCCACCAAAGTCACTTTGTAATGTTTGAGTTTGAGAGTTGGCAAATACTGTGTCTCCAGATAGCTCACTAAAGTCAGACATGACAATCGAAGTCTGTGTGTGTATATCAACTAAATCATCAAGCGCTTTGTACACAAAATCACTTCCACTACTATCGAGACCAGGAGAGGTGAGTGGGTAGTCAGAGAACCATGTTTGGGTTTGAGACTCTGTAAGTTCAATATCTTGAACACAGAACAAATCATCAAGAAAGTGCTGCGTCTGAGTGCCCGAGTCAATAGAGTTAGCAGTGTCGATGCCCAACAACGAAATTAAAGTCTGTGTTTCATTGTCTTCCAGGGGAACCTGTTCTAAGCCACAAGTCTGGGTTTGGGTACTGTTTAAAGGTCTAAGCTCATCTGTGTTGGTGAGATTTGTTTGTGTTTGATTGTTCAAACATAAAGGATCAATGGTCAGTGTCTGCATAGAGTTCTCATTGGTAGAAACAAATGCAGACCTCTCCTGTGCTGCGACAAAAGTGGTAATAGGAGGAAGCTGTTCAACTTGGGTATCCTGTGGAAGGTTTGATGCATATTGAAAAGGCTGTCTTGCTGGGTGTCCTGTAATACACCCTAACTGTGCCAGGAAGCTATCATCAGTACCTACACCAAAATCACATTGATTTGCAAACATGGCCACTTGCGTTCCCACTGAAGCTTGGCTCAAGCCTAGTTGAAGATTGTCCGCACTGGTATTGAACTGAAACTGCTGATTATTAGTTGGTGGGGGTGTCTGTGTGAAGGTGTCGCACCCCTGCTCTGCATTTGGCCAACATCTGGGTGTTTGAGTATGCATGCTATGCATTCCCAGTGGTGTTTGTGTTTGCACAGACTTGGCAACTTTTCTTATAGAGTAACCTTCAGGGCCAGGTTTAGGAAGAATCAGACATGGTTTCATGCTCTGTTGGCCTGGTCTCCCTTTCTTTCCAGAATTCTTTTCCCTAGTTTGACTCACAGGGTCAGCTGTATTGACAACAACTAAAGCCACTGTTTTTGTAGCTGGAATTACTGGTTTTGTGCTGGAAACAAAAATATTAGACAGTCTTAGATTTGAGGAGAAGGACAACTACCAGGACTACATTTAATTTTAAGTTTTCTTGCCTGTTCTCTAAAAATAGACACCCCAGAAAGCATAAATTGTACTATTTTTCACCACAAAAGTTAGTTCACTTACATGCATTTCCGTTGAAGGAGGTTAAGCCCTCTGCCGATCACTAAGTAATAAAACATTAATTTGATAACTTGTTTTCGCCACTATGATATCCCCAGAAATTAAACTTCATGTGTAAGTCATGGTAAAGAGCAAGGTAGAGGGTGCAGAAGCCACTCTTGACAATATTTTGCAGTTATGGTTAGAAAAAAACAATTGTGATGATATAGGAATTGTTTAGATGCAAGCTAAGGATGAGTAAGAACGACATTAAATAATGCACCTTTCTTTCTTTGTTTGGTAGCATTCAGGCACTTTATGCATCTGCCTTCTTGCGTGAGTGAGAAGTGCTTCCAGTGTTGTATAAGGACATCCGCAAGAGCAGTTAAACAGCTGTCCACACTTAAGCTCATGGCGACGACAAGCATCTAGTAGACCAAATCCCTTGCCACACTTGCTACAGATATTCTTTTTCTCTGTGTGAACTGTCATGTAGTGCTGGAAGAAGAATGAAAGTAATAGTGTAAGTTCTACCAGAGCACTAATAGTCTGTTACCATAAATAACCTTTGATGTTATATAATGTCTTTGTCAGTGACTTATAGTAGATTTCATATACAAACTGCACCATCTCGAGGTAACTCTTCTTGCTAGTACAGTATGTAGTGTAGTATGCGTGTGAGTCTATAGGCAGGATTTTCATCACAAATTCTAGTAGCAGGAGAAAGGTGTAACATCACAGGAGAATATTTTGAAAGAGGCCCCACGTCTGAATAAAAAATAGTAATAGGCTACCTAGTGGTAACTGGAGAATTCTCCTATCTCCGATGCCTAATGATCACCCTGCTATAGGGTTTTGGGAACTATGCACTGCAATTGGCTTCTAAATGATGCCATCTGCACCTCTTTGTCGCCACCTTTGAAAAATTTGTCCGAAGGGTCAAAATTTTGTTCTCCATATTTTATATTTCTCCTTTTAATAATTGATCCTCTACTCACATAAATTTAAAAAAAAATCTGGCTTCATTTTGTTTGATAATATTACCTGCTTCAGCTGTGACATACGAGGAAAAGGTCTTTTTGTACCCTGTCCTCGCACACAGTGCTTCACTGGGCAATAATAATGTTTTTTAACTGTAGTCTTCTGCCCACGAATATAACGACCTCTTTCTTCATCATTCGCAGCGACGCCATGAGTTTTAACAAGGTGCATTCTGAGGCATGGACGATTATGGAATACTCTCGAACATCCGGGTGTAGGACATTGAATAGAAGCTTCGCTTTCTCGTTGTGTAAGTGTTTCTTCCGACGGACAAATCTCTTCCACGGTAGTCGCCATGTTTTCAACTGTGATGGCTGCGAGAAGACTGGTGTTAAATCGATCCAGGTCCCCACATTACTCGGACGCTGTCTATCAAATATGGCCGACAATGGCCGATGGAAGAAGGTTCAGCACGCCGAAAAGAAGACTCACGATTGAAAAGGGTTCATTTCAGGATAAGAAGGAGAGGTACAAGGGTCAAATAGAAGACCACGTTTTTAATCATTCGGTGAGTTACTCTGTCACCGTAACTAGCCAGCCAGCAAGTTATGGCCCTTGTTTGTCTCCCGTGCTAGCGAGGCGTCCTACTTTTGTCCACGTGATGCAGGCAGGGTTATGGTATGGTGCGTGCAACATTTATCATGTGTAAATCTAGAGCTCAATGAAGTTAGTCATATGAGCTCTTATTATGCCGGGGCTGTGTGAAGATATGCGAAACAAAGTCGGTGTGGACTGACATGTCGCCCTCCCCTCACTGCCCACTGCCCTGAACCTTAAAACGTTTCATTTATATCCCGAGCGGGTTGGGGGAGGGGGGGGGGAGGTGGGGGGTATACTTCTGGGAATTCTTCGTGGGGGTGTGCCGCCCGGTTCTCCAAATCCTGACACTATTTCAGACCAAAAATTTGTCACTTTACAGACCTGTTTTCAGACCAAACCTCCAAAATCTATACCTGTTTTCAGACCTGTGTTATGGGTTCCTGACCTGGCCTTTAGGTAAAAATTACATCATCATTACTTAGATTCAGTGTGCAAACAAAAAATTCTTCAAATGAATTTCAAACTCGCATATTTCTACTTCTTTCTTATTCTTTTGGAATTGAAACAATAAGTATGTTCATACACTCCCATAGTACCCTTGAAAACCATACCCAATTCCAAACCAAAATAGGCAAAGTATATACCTGTTTTCAGACCAAAACCAGACCCGGTGGGGTGGCTCAAACCTATATAGCTTGTATAAGGGAGTACCCCCCCCCCCCCCAGGATTTGTATGGACTCCAGGGCTCTCTTAATGGAATGTAGTAAGGCTGCATCAGGTATGGTTCCTGGGCAGAGGGACAAGTCTGATAAAAAAAACATTTTTTATGGGGCACTGTAAGGGTTAAATTCCAGAAAGTAACATGACCCTAGTCCCTGAAAAAGTGACAGATGAAATGTTAACAAATGACACAAAGATGTTTTTGTTTATGCCACTAATTTTGAAACTGCGACAGCAATGAGGACCAGCACAAATGCAGTAGTAAAATACTGACTTGAGCATGGCTTCCTCCTCAATGTATAAAACAACAGGATTTGAAATTCAGACTGGGGACATGCTAACCGGACCTCTTCCTCCCAAAGGGTCAGGACTCTCATGTGAATCTTTGGGAACTGCAACCTCATTCTCAGGGTTTGTCCCAGGGAACAAGTAGGAGGGAGTTGTGGAAATGAGGTTCTGGGAACTGCTCCCATGCAAATTCCCACTCATGATGATATAGAGAAGCAACAAGATTTTAAAAAGAAAATGTATACTGAAAGAACACAAAGGAGCTGAAACCAACAGTTCAAGAAACTCAATGGAGGATAGATTGAAAATATTCCAAAATACTTATAAGAGCAGATGTCTTGCTGAAAGTGAAAAATTTCTGTAGGCAGCAAGCTCTAAGAACAAAATCTAAACTTTTGTGGCAGTACTGATACTGGCATTTCAGAATCACTTTCTTTTGGTGCAAGGGATCAGTCCTCTAGCATTGGCATGAAGTCTTGATACGCTTTTAGTTGAATGGGAATTCATACTCCTGTGTAAAGTTAGGGATGTATTTTCCAGTAGGGTATTCCAAACCTTTTTAGAATATCTGAAAAAAATAAGGCAATGTATCTTTAAAAATATAATATTCTGCTTTTGCTTGAATATTGACTTGGTATAATTTATGCAGGTGCAGCTTGTCATCCCAGACTGTTCCTTGGACAGTGCTCTTCAGTGCTTTCAGGGTGTGACCCCAACCCAGGATCATTACTGTTTGATTGAGATTCCTTTGTATGCTTTCACAGAGGTGGAGTTTATCAAAACGTTTATAAAGAAAGGTAATGATACTGTTAGTTTATTTTCACAATTGCTAATCCACTTTGTTTGAAATGACAGCCTGGATATATAGGAATTTGTTTTTGTCTCTGATAAGAAGAATGCTCACTTCAGTCCAGTAATTAAAATTAGATTGTTTTGGTTTATGATCAGTTGTAGGTTTGATTTCTACCACTTTCTTAGAAGAGAAGAGATGGTTGGATGCGTGTCAGCGATCATGTCTGTGACATTAATTCATAGTTTAATTTATGCATCATTATGAAATGCTGGAAATGGGAATTGTCATCAGATACCGAACATTAGTTGTTGTTTTGCCTCTTTATTACTTTGATCTTAGCCTATAAACACATCCAGCAGCAATACCTACTGATTTAAGGTATTTCCATTGATCTTGTATTAGCGAAGTTGGGCGTGAAAATAATAAAAATAATAATAATAACAAAAGAATTTTTGGCCTGGAAATATGTCTCTTTCACTATGGCTGTCAACAACCATTGATGCAGACTGGATTATTATTGTCAACTACATGTATTGACAATTCAGCTCCAGTTATTGCTTGTTTCTTTCAGGTCAGTTCATTGCTCTCAGCTGGGAAACGTTAGTTGATTCTGGTAACTGTGCTGCTGTTCTTCCAACAGGTATGAAATGAATTTACTGTACGCTTTAAAAGGTACATTATGAGCCAATTGCACTTGGTATTCTTTCTTTAACAGTGTGAAGCGCCTACCAGGAACATAACTTTACTGTATCCGTGCCCTCTAGCCTGTATAGTTAGGGTTAATATTAAACTAAATTCAGGTTAAAACCTATGAACCTAGATAATTATCAATTTCCTGGTGTCTTCTAGACTATGATTATCCATGAATATTAAAGGTGTAAGAGAAAATGTTCTTCAGAATCAACTTAGGTTAGTCACATTCCCCCCTGGACAATATGCTAGTTCAACACAGGGTTAAATGTAGCCTGCGTGACAGGCACTGATTATTATAGTTTTGGTTAGTTTTTATAGAGTGCACAAGGGAACATGTACAGAGTAGAGGAGGTGTCTGGAGCATAGGCCTTAGTGGCATACTACAGTGCATAGTATGGCATTTGCTAAGAACACCTCTTGATTGAGAGTCAGTCTTTCACCTCAATGCATTGTTTAAAAGAGTGAAACTTAAGTTCCCTTCAAAATGATTGTAGAATGTAGAATGGACGTTTTAGACTTTGCTCCCCAAATGTTTAAGCTCATAAGCTTACCTAAAAACAACACAGACATAATTTGGAAACTTGATGGCTTAGCTTAACTGACTAATAAGCTTGACAAAAGTTTACACTGTTGTAATAAAATTTAACTATATTTCATAACTGAGCTAGTATTCACTTTCTTCTTTTTGAAGTACCAAAACCACTTTGAATTTCTGAGGGTGGTAAGAAGTCCCTGTTCAAAAATTCTGGAAATTCCTGGGGGTAGGTGGGTCCTCAAAGACGCACTGGAACGGAAAATCCTGGGGGGTGGGGGCGGGTATGGATATTTTCTGGAACCACACATTATTTGTCAGTCACTGCAAATTTGCGTCCTGTAAACAAAACACATATGCAGCACATTTTCAGAAACAAACTGGACAACGGCTGAAGAATTTCTTGAATATTGGTATGTAAGAGGGCAAGAAGGTGGTTATTAAAGTTAACACCCTCTCCCCATCCTCCATGGTATTGTATTGTGTGGACAATTGTGAGTATTTTTGTAATAACACCTCTGAGCAGTAGATAGATAGATACTTCTTTTAACAAGTGATTCACTTGATATCCACGGATAATTTAGGTGTGGCCCTCAACAAAAAAATTAAACATAAAAAAAATAATAAATAAAAATAGAATATACATAATTCTAGAAAGTCTTACTTATAAACAATATTTACAAAGATTATTGTCAGTTTCAGGGAAAATGTACTGACTGACTGGGCCTCTTTGATGTCAAGTAGTGGGGTGGGGAGCTGACTATGCATATAATAATTTGTTTATCTTGTTAATGCCAAGTACTTACAAGATTATTATTAGAATACTTGTTTTTTTAATTTTTATTTTTTAGGAGTATTGATTCTTTCTCTTGACAAAGACACCTATGAACTCTTGGGTCTTACAGGGAAGGCATCAGCTTTTCAAAAGAAACACAGATTCAGTGAGTATGGTTTTAAGTAGTATCATCAGGTTTAGGTTTGTTCTTTTTATGTCAGTACCCACATTTAAGGTTACAAAATTCTGGTACACTGCTTCATTGAACCAGACCAGAATTTTTTTTGGCTTCTCTCCCATTTCTTGCCATTCTTGCACTGTATTTTCTTGGGCCTCCCTTTATGTAAGTGTTTGAGGAAACAGGGATATAAGAAAATAATATTATACTGGCTTATTTCAAAGGTGGTTTACCACAAAACGGTCTGTTGAAGAGACAGCTGAAATAAAGCCTCATTAATAATAAGTTATTATGACTTCAATAATTATTGTTGCCAGACCAACAAAACTATAAATACTATAAAATGTTTCTGGAATGTTATTGTATCGCAAGAAAACGCCTATCAGGCGCGAGAAAACTAAACTGCAAGCAACAATGTTAGTAGTTTTGTTGCTAGCTTGTGTGTTCTTTGTCATAACACATTGAATATTCCTGTTAAAATAATATTTCCAGTGTTCATGGTCTTGTTGATTTGACTGTAACTACATGTATTGTATCTACGAGTTTCCCCTGACACTTGCAATTTGTGCTGTATATCATGGAAATCAAAATAATGGAGGTGATATTACATCAGAAGTTATTTTGGGCCTTTTAGTCTTTAACTACAGTATGTTTGAAGTTATTTAATATAGACATTTGGCCTTATTCAGTTGTAGAAGTTGACCTGGCATCATCATATTTTGTTCCTGGTAAGAAGCAGTATGAGAGGGTGAGGTGGTGTCTAAAAGATAACCAACTTTTAACATTCAAGTTTCTTATGAGCTGGACATGTGAAGGTTAGCAAAATAGTACATAACAGTATAATTATTATGCACAGTAGTTAACTATAGGCAGTCAATTCTTGCAGCCTATACAACTATGGTGATATTTTTTAGTTCAATCTTTTTCCTCTAAAATTTGGGTGATAGGTCAAGGCAGTACTAAAATAGTTTTCATTGGAATACTGGAATAATCATAGTTCAAGAGGCTATTTGTTTGACAGAAGAAGCTAAATTGAGAGGCCTAGGGATGCAGATGATAGTTATGATCAAGTGGGGGGTCCTTATCATACCTGCCAACTCTCCCGGTTTTCCCGGGAGTCTCCAAGTTTTTCATCAGATCTCCTGATCTCCCGGATAAAATTGACTTTTCAGCATTTCTGTGCTTCAGTTTGAAATTTAGTCCATTTTTTCACAAAATTCGAACAAAACTTTTTTTGTTCATTGTACAGTTTCTGGGACATTTTTGCACACAAAGATTAGTTCGTCATTGCAATGATGAAAGCGCATTTTGATCCCATGTACGTCATGTAAGATGTCATATAATGTCCTAAGTCAATTTGTTGGCATGGGGGTGGGGGGTGGGGGGCGGTGTTGGGGTGTTGGTGCTGTTGACTTTCAGGGGGGTTTTTTTTTTGGGTGTAGTGCAAAATAGAGAGTCTCTAGATTTTAGATCTCCGGAGGCTGGCAGGTATGCCTTACGGCTTTTTAAAACACCCCAGGCAGTTCTTGTATTTACATGTACCAGAGATAAGGAAAACGTTAATTCATGAAAGAACCTGCCTTTGAATTAACAAAATAATTTAATGGTGAGAAACTATGGAAATATGAGAGCAGACCTGGTGTTCTCCCAGAAAATGGTATGCCAAAAATGTAATCCTACAGGTTGTAATAAAAAAATGTAAAAATAATGTCATGTGCAGGGATGACGTCTTCAGCTTTCTTTCATTGTCATGCTTGGAAAGCGGATAATAATGTAATTCACAAATTATAATCTCTGTTGCTGGCTTCTTGACTAAAATACACTTGTAATGGGTTATATTTACAAAATAATTTTTGTTACAGGGTGCACCTCAACAGAAAAACTTCATGCATTCTTCAGCTCATACAATTTTCAGAAGCTGGGTAATGTGGAGGATGTTCAAAGTGTGCCCAAACACCAAAAAGTTCCTGTTATCAACTACAGTAGGTCACAGTTCACAGAAGAGAGGTTGACTGCAGAAAACTTTGATGTGTGCAGTTGCATGTCTTTTTTAGAGTGGCTAGGCTGTGTTGCTTGTGGGATTGATTGGTAAGCTGGGTAGAACACAGAACTTTATTACTCAGTTTGTCTTTATGGTGGTCAGTACTCTGTAAGTAAAGAAGTACATACAAGGGTATCATTCCCATAATTTCATATAATGTCACTCTGATACTGCCTTTGATTTGATTTCAAAATAGGTAAAGCATAAATGTTATTTATTTATCATTGTAAGTAGCTCTAGCTGGCCACTGGTGACCGTCTAAGTAGTGACACAAATAATTATATTAAGTTTTTATTTGTTTTCCCTGTTTTTCTGAATCAAAGCGAGAAAACTTCCTGCAACTTAGGTACACTAGATAGAATGACTCCGAAGTAATTTGAGGGTTATGTTTTCTTCTCTGTTAAGGAAAGAAATTATAATAATATTGCCAGACTGAGCTAATTCTATCAGTTGAATTCACATTAAATCTCTAGAACCTCTAGACATGTCTTAGTCCAACTGAATGCACTCAATTTAATTTCAAAACCTCAATTATTTTTCCCACAACCTGGCAGACAGTCACGCAGCAATAGTTGCATTCATTACCGGTGGGTGAATTTTATTGCCTCTTTTTATAAATTGCCCTATAAATTATGTTTAAAATGAATTTATTTTCTCAGTTCTAAGGCAGCATCAGACAGCTTTGTGTCAACATTATCTTGTCCAGAGCCATCACGAGACCTAACCCAGATGATGACTTGCCGTTGGACTGGATTGATAACAACCAGCTCTGTTTTATCATTGGTAAATGCAGCACGGTAGGTTAATAACCCTAATTGGTCCCTCAACCCCTGCCACTCTTTTGGTTACAAGACAAATGTTATAAAGAATATTACTTTTACTCTGGAAATGACATGAAAATTGTCCTGGAATTCCAAGTCTGACTTAGAATCTAACCACGTTTATAGCTAACCCTTGCTCTAGCATCAGATAATTGTGGTGGATTGTTTATAGTAGGAATTAAAAGCCTCCATGCAAACACTACCTCTTGTTGAAACATTAATTTTCAAAAGTAATGCAAAAAGTCATAGAAGTTGTGTCATTTGGCTTTATTTGCCTTAGGAGGGAAACATGAATTTTAGTTATCTTGGAGAAAAAATCTGTGGAAAACATGTCCACTGACTTTGGCAATCAGCCACAATAGACCCCCTCCCCCTCTCCTTCTCTTGATGCTCTTTTTGAAACTAGGTCTTAAGCTCCAGTTCTGTTGAAGATAAAAACGCTGTGCTTATTCTATGACATTGCCTAAAAGTGGAGGGTAGAGGGCTGGTCCCTGCCATTGTTCAAAGATTTTCTTTGATTCCTAGAAGGACTGGAGCTCACTTCCCTATGAGACACCTAATGGCAGTCCTAAACTAATAAAACGTTTAAATTTTTTGAACTTTATGAAGAAATGCAGACTTGTCAACTTTTTGCTTTTTCACGCAGGCTCTAAATATATAACAATATTAGAGTATTTGAGAAAATTGGGAAGGAAAAACATTTTAGTCAGAGTAGCGTGTAACGTCTGGATTTTTTTTTTGACACAGAGAACTAGTTAAATCCAGCTCCATTCCTTGGGTAGCAGTTACTGTGTGGGGATTTACTGACTGTCCAGTCACATGGAAAAAGAATGAACATGGACACTTCCTTAGTGGAGAGAACTTTTACACTTTTGTCATCTTTCCTGGCGGTAATTACTGGCTATACAAGGCTATGGGTGACCATGATATCTGCTCATAGCATGACACCAGTCTGTAAAATGTTGGTTTACATGTAGCTGTCAATGATGTGATTGTTGGATGGAGGATGCTATTTGTAAGAGAAGAATGTCTAGCTAGATATACAGAATGACCGGTTTTGGAATAATGTGATGCAGTTATGAAAAGCACCTAGCAAGGATTTGTGGCCAAAGGAGTGGTTAGGAATAGACTGGCAATGAGGAATTAAGAGTAGATGAGTTTCACATACAGTGTCCTGTCTTGAGAATAAATTGCTAGTGTCCTGTCTGGAGTCTTTCCTATCACTACCTGTTCTATTACAACATACATGTGCATCCCACCACCCTTGCATGCTACATGCTGCTCCATTCTCTCAAGGACAGGAAACCAGTGCATGTGAGAACTGCAGTTGTCCGAGTAAAAACACATTCATCACTCACCTGGCTTGGCAAGTGCACAGTTTTTAATGTGTTGAACAACTTTTATTGTACTGTTACTACAACTGATTATAATACGTTTTGACAGATACAATAATTAATTTTGCTCTTCTTCTTACACTCTGATGCATTTTGTTTTTTTGTGGGCTGGACAGTGATGGAAAGAAATTTCCAACCCTGTTCACTGTAAATTTGTTTAAAACGAATGGATTTGCAGTTGAACTGTGATGAAAACAGCATGCAAGGGTTGAAGATCATAAAGTCAATGTATTGTTGCAGAATCTTTTTATAAGTGCCTTAATTTATAAAACAAATTTTTAAGGATGCAATGCTTTTGTGCCAAACTGACTTGCAGAAACAGAGGCAAATTTGTGGGACAATTTATGACCACATCTGAGTTTATGTTCTGACCTTGTTTAACTTACTGCCAGGGGGTGTCATGAAATTTGCTCTTTTCGTGTTTGTTTTTGATGTAACATAAGATTCCCTCCAACCCCTTTCATTTTATGCCAATGGTGTTTTCTGGCTTTGGTCAACCACTACATGTTGAATGAACAAAAACACTGAGTTAGCAGGCATATGAGGTTTAAATTTTTATTTAAATGTCAACTACAATAAAATAAATCGTAATAAAAATGCCTTTACTGTTTATTTATAAACCTTAATAGTGCTTCTGGAGCCATCCACAGATTCTATTCCATGTATGCTGCAAGTAACACCATGTTAGGAAAATAATTATACACTGTACTATTAAAAATAATGCATCAAGTATTCTCTTAATTTTATGGGCTTCTTTAAAATTGTAAAACCAATTTATTTCAAAAAAATATGCCTTTGTACTCTAAACTACTGGTAACATCTAAACTACTGGTAACAGCATAAACTAAGCAAGACACATAAGAAGAAAAAATTATAATAAAATGACCAAAAACGTTCTTGTCAGTTATTTCTCAGAACCAACCACCAACCTTTTACTTATAAACTGCTTTATTGATGTTACTTTTTTCTTAAGAAATGAATTTGTGCGATATTATTATTTTTATATATTATATTCATTAATGTGCATCAGGATGCTGTTTGTCTGTTTTCTTTTGTTTGCTTTGTAGCTCTTTTCCCTGCCTCCCTTTGTTTTGAAATCAAAACTAAGACTTTTCTGATTAAAATAATATTTTTATCATACATGAAAAATAATAATTGATAGAAATGCATCAAGAGCGCAATATTATCCATTACTATCTGGAGGTGCATTAATGCCTCGGACGAGGTGTTGCAAGCTTGTACAATTAGGCTGATTTAGCAACAGAATGGGAACATAAGTTGACGACAATGTGTGCAAATCAAACAACTGGCTTGACCAATGGCAGTGACAAATTGGGCTCCAGAAGTCACTTTCGTTTTCTCGTCGTCAACTGATGTCCCCGTTCTGTTGCTAAATCAGCCTATTGATTATTGGCCAAAGCAAAAAATACCATAATATTCTTTCAATTCCCATTTGGGTGGTGCTTCATGTACATCTACATGTAAACTTGACTTCTGCAGTATCTTTGTTCTCTGCATGATTTGCATATGCAATGCACCAGTGTCTTGTAAATTTGGATATACTGCACATGCAGTTCATGCATAAGAACAAAACTTAATGCAAAAGTCAGGTTTACATGAAGCACCACCAATGGTATGTATTTTCTGCTTTGGCCAATTGTTTCATTGCTGGCTAAGTTTGAAAAATTGAATTTGTTACCTGTCTTTTCTTGTAGACTTAGAGCTAAAAACTAAGAAATCTTACATCTGGTTCATGGTCTCTTGTTGTACAACATCTTAAATACTATTACAACTACATACAGTGCAATATCTACTTGTATTTGAAAAGGTGTATTAACTGAAAATATAAAAATTAAAACTGCTGTTAAATAAAATATAAAAAGTTAATGTTAATAGTTAAAAAAATGACTTGTCTAGTTTCCATTGTCTTATTATTGTTGAGTACTGCCAGTTGCAGGGTTGGTGGTTTTCGTCTCTGCCAGGAAGAAGGAGTTCTTGGACTGGGAATGGAGATTGGCCAGGTAGGATGGCAAGGGTACATCAACAAAGCTTTGTGCTCCTAGATTTTTTATTCCTTCTATGACACTTGGTCCTTCAAATCTAACATTGCAGGATATGGGTCTGTCGAGCTGCCAGGGCAAGTGTTGGTCACCACTGCGTAACTTTGTTTGCATCTTAAAACACAAAGTTTTCAGAAAATTAATACAAATTTAGGACAGATACGTGTGGGTATAGTGATTTTACTTGAACCATGAAACAAAATTAATACTAACAAATAGTGCAAAATAACGAGAGGTAAACCAGCGTTCAAAGAAAGTAATGTCCGATAGCCTGGGGCCAGTTGATTTTGCTTTCGGGCTAGTGAATTCTGCTATTAACTTGCCGGACAGGCAAGTGAAGTTTTTTGAGGAATTCAAATTACAGAAGAACTGTGAAATCAATCTGCTCATCAAAACGTTTTTGGGGCATAGTTGAAATGATGTTTGGGCTAGTAAATGGTAGCCCAAATAACAAGCTGTAAAGATGACTTTCTTTGCACCCTGGGTAAACAAAAGAAGACAATAGAATTAGTGCATAATAGTAGGTAGTATTCTACTACCTATTTCACAGTTCAAGTAAAATCATTCTAACAAGTATATTTGTTTATCAACTTGTATCCTGAATTGCAAGAAGTCCTTTGATGCCATATTAATGTTTTCACTTTACTTTAGTACACAAGATGGAACAAAATTAATGATTTGTTGCCATTTTTTTTTTACGTACATGAACACTTTTCTCCAGCATTCAGTGTGGTGGCCGGGTATTAAAGGTTTTGAGTTAATTTGAGTGCATGGTAAATTATATCATGTAGTAGCAGGTCACTGGAACAAGTTCTATGCCTCTTATCTGTTTTTATTACTGCAGGACTGGTGTGACTTAAAATGAAGGTCCTAGAATTCAAACCCTGTTATACCCCAATTCTAAAACCTTCTGAGTCGCACCCACTCCTGCACCTGCAAATAAAACCCAGTGGTGTAAATTACTTATTATATGTACATTGTAAATGCTCCTTTTCAGAGACTGCTGTGCTGTAACCAAAACCTGGGTCAGATTGGATCAGATCAACCCTTGCAACTAAACTTTTCTCATTCTGTGAGTTATGAGGATTAAACTGCTCTTGTCCAATCGAGTTTTGTTGACCCCTGGACTGGTGATAAAGAAATTCAACATTATTTTCATATCGGTGGTTGTTGATAAAGCATGTGGAAAATAAAAGTCAAATAACTCTTATTGTTGAAGAGGTTTCACCCAACCTTGATCACACCTCTACAGGTACTGTGTAACCATTATCGTTTTACTGGTAGCCTGCATAACAGGCACCATTTTGTTTTTTAGGGCGCGCTCCCCTTGCGCAGCTTTTAAAAAAGATAACCAGTGCCTGCTATGCAGGCTATTTTACTGGTAGTAGGAAGAGCAAACCTTAAATTCCACTTTTTCAAGAACAGGCTGTGGATTAGGACCAAATGCATTATCTGTGAGTTGTTGTCTTTGCTGGTCTTCCTCTTTGTTTTCACTCTTGATTTCCTGACTTTGAACTTCCATTGTGACTTCTGCTTTAAAATGAAGGGAGAAAAAACTGTGTAATAACTTCCTGGAAGAATTCCCATGTGGACAGAGACTAAGAAATCCATTTTTTAATGTGAATGAATTCCAAATTATTTCTCAAGACTGTCTTCATGAGTTTGTAATCAAGAGTTTGTTTTGAGAAACTATCAATGTCATGTGGCTCCAACTCCTAGAGTGCCAGTTTACAGTGCAGTGTATAGCCCCCCAAACACAAAATACCGGTTATTATTTTTTTAGATTTTGACTGAATTTGGACATTGAGCAATCTGGGGAGTATAGGGCTAAGAATTTTGGTGTTATAATTATTTGTGTTGAACAGATGAGCCTAATAGATGGTCTAGCTTCCCATTATTTCCTTTTTTAATAATTAGCTCAGTGTGGTTTTAGCACCCAAACTTCTATCCCTTTCCACTGGGACATATTCCTGGAAAATTCAGCTGAGGGTGTACTGCTTCAGACCAAAATTGTGATTTCAAGAGATATATTTTTTCCTTCCAGACCCTCTAGGTTAAAGTTTTTTTTCATTTGTTTACTTTAAGCATTTTCTTCGCTGCACCAATCATACATAAAAGTTTATCAGGATTTCAAAAAACATTTTTAGGCTAAAACTTAAGAAAAAAAAACCATCCTTAGCCCTTAGCCCATCCTTATAGTCCCTGTAATAAGGGAGTATCCCTAAGGTTCATGACTTAGACTGCTTGCAGTCCGCCTATTCTCTTAGATCCATCGAGTTCTCAGACGGAGTGAGCGCGTAGGCACTAAAAATGCTTTAAGCCAAAAAGGGACTGGTGCGACCAACTCTAGTGTCTTTGAAGAAATAATTTCATGACATGACTTGGAAATTGGTTTTTTTTGTATGTATGCGTCCACAGAAATACACAATAATAAAGGTGTAATCAAACATCACAGGAGGGTACTAAAAAACAGTAACGCAGTAGAACTGAAGAACACGTTTCAATTATAACCTTTTTTTCGCTTTCTTTTTCGACTGAGAGGGTTTCCTTCAATCTGGTTTAATCTGTACTTGCTGAAGGCACCCTGAAAGAAAAATATCAGAAAAAAAGGTACTGCTTGAAATGATTTTACGCACTGCCTGATATGATTTGGTGGGTCGGCGGGGGGGGGAGTGGGGTGCTCACAAGCACCATAGGAACCCTCTAAATGTTCTACATCCTTGCTTGTATTGATGAATCTTATACCAGGGCTGTCAATAAGGGCCGGTAGCCGGCCAAAACCGCCGGCTAGTTAGCCATCCTTAGCCGGCTACTTTCATCTCCTTCTACCATAACCGGTAACAAAAAATAAGTACCATCGAATAATGATGATCAATGACATTGAACGTATATTGAACTAGTCTAGATCTGTGAAACGTTCGAACCATGCCATGTTGTGAAACGCCTGGGACACTTTGACGGCATCGTTCCCAGTCTTGCGTGTATTCTGACGAAGCAACATGGCGTCCGCGATGGAAAAATACCTCTTGAAAACCCCTGGAAATAGGGTTTCCGAGAATCTAAATTCCAAAATGTCCTTAGATGCCTCGGTCCTCAAGAACTTGTGCATTTGGTGCGAGTTCCAAAGCCGCCTACTATTCGTTATCAGCCTGCCACTTAAAGACTTTTTGACAGCCCTGCTTATACACGCTAATGTGAGGGGGGGGGGGGGAGGGGGGGGCAAGCAGGGCAGTTGCCTTCTCTGACCTGTTGAGCCAGACACATCAAGTCTTTGGATGGATTTGTTTTGTTTAGACTCAGTTATTTTGATTATAGTGACTTGCAATTGTTTGCCACATATCTCATAACAAGTGCTGAAAATAGCATTTCGTAGCCTCCAAATCTGAAAACTTGCTGGGGGATGATACCCCCCGGCCCCCTGTTACAAAAAACCTAGCTACAGCCCTGCAATACTGTTGTGCAGTTCATTACTATTGGGGAAACCCTAAGTTTTACTTTTTCTGAATAAGAAAGTAGTATTCTTACGCTGACAAAAGCCTGTGCTGTTTACAATAAACTAAAACTACTGAAGTTCAAAGTCAGTTTACTATGGTGGGTGTGCTGCCATGTCCCTTTACCTGGCTAGTTTTGTTGAGCACAAGCTCCTTTAGTGACAACACATCTCTTCCTGACAACTTGATTTCTTCTAGAGTCTGACAGTGCAGCAAAGATGAAAGTGTCTACAAAGGAAAGAACAGTTTGATATCATTTGCTTATATAAGTAATTAAAGTGGACTGACAGTTATGATACTGTGATAGAAATCCTGATGTAAATTACAAATAAAAGAGAAATATTGGGTTGGTATGTAAGAACAGCAACATTTTTGTCAGTGAATTCATGACAGCACTGCTAATTCTGGCATTTTGTGATGATCTAACTAAGAATCTCCTTCATTGCCCATGCCATATAGTGCACTTACAGGCAGCATAGTCCCAGTTGGTCAGTAATTAGATTAAAAACTTATGTCCAGATTTAGAGAGAACTTTTGAACCCCAACAAAATGGAGTGCTAAGGAACAGGGAAACTACAGTGAACGTTTATTGTAATGGGTATATTGTACTTAATTTGGGCCAGGCCCCTTTCCTTTTAATATTGAATACATGTAAATTTTTGCCAGCTACAACTGTATAACAACTGCAGGGAAAGACCCTTCAAAATATAATAGATGAGAGGGAATCAGAAGGAAAATGTTGAACTATTGAATGCTTCAAGTGTTTGGTTATAATCATAAATAAAATTTAGAGAGCTGCTTATCAATGTTATATTCCTTTACCTGTAAGATGTACTGTTTATGGGCAGCTTTGATGTTGGACATGAAGATGTATTCTGCATTAGGATAGTAGACTAGGAACACAGTGTTGCTGGCCAGTAAACTGCTGGATGAGCCATGCTCGTAAATGCGAAGCCAGGTCCACAGACTGTTTTTCCACAAGTGAACAAAGACATGCTTGGAACCAAAAGTGAAATACATGGACATGGAATTATTAAACATTGTTTGCAGCACATCTATTAAAAGGATTAAAATTATTGTACAGGATTGTGCAGTCTTGTGATTAGCTAGTTGTGGTGGAGAAACAAAATTCATAAAAACTGAAAAAGACAGAAAGGGACAGGCATGCACATACATACAATGTTTATCATACCTCTGCAGGCCATTGAGATGTTACCCTACACTCAAAAAGACCATGGAAAACCTAGAAAACACCAGCTTTGTCCAGAAAATTTAAAGGAGAGCAAATGGATCAGATAAAAAGATGTGGGCAACCGGGGAACAAATTTTTAGTCATGAGGATACCATGACATTTATTTGCTTTATCATAGTGTTTATTTTGTTGGAAAAAGGGTTAAAAAGTGTTGAGAAACAAAGCAATGGATTTACTTTTCTCACTTTAAAGTCATTTCTTTAAGTAACTAGCTCAACTGTGAAATCACTTTCACTGGTCACTAAAGCTTCAAGAGAATCCTGCAACACGATAAATTTTTAAGGGGTTTTTTGTTCTTTATTAAAATGAAGTACGTAGTGCGTGTAGAACACCAGATTTTTTTCTTTTCTCTCACACAAAATAACCCTAACAGAATCAAAAGATTCTTGGCTTTGGTGCTTGCATGGGGTTGACAAAATGCTGAAACAAGTAAGACCCATAAAGATATTGTTTTCAGTACTTTTACTAACCACTTTAAGGTAGAGTCCTAAACAGGATTCCAATTGAGATTTAAATGCCAGAGGATCAGATGTATTCAGCACTTTTTCAGGAACTGAAAGTGAATTTATGCTGCTGATATTAGTATTACAACTGAACAGAAATAAAGGGAGATGTAAAGAATCATCCATATAAGGGGATGAAGGTAGAACAAGGAGGGTCGTGGGTTCGAATCCCATCTGGGGCTCAGATTTTTTCTGTGTCTTCTTATACTTGATTCTTTACAGTCATCTCCCTTTATTTCCGTTATGAAAGTGAATTTATGAGTTAATTTCCTCCTCAACATCCCAGGAAGTGCGATACTCCCTGTGATGGTTAATGAGGGGTGGCTCCACCAGAAAGGAGTCGGTTTTTCAGGCTTTGGGTATATGCACTGTAAAAGGGTGGGGATTTCTCGAGCTGAAGTTTACGAAAGAGTAAGAAAATTTGCAATTTAGGTATCTAATTAAAAGGGCATTAACTAAAATCTTTCAAGCTGAGGCACCTTATTGTTGTATAAATTATTTAATTTGCGAAAGGCTACATAAAATAATAAGAAGACTTGCTATCAGCTATGTGAAAGGGGCATCATTTTTCAATGGAGGTACACAAAAAATGGTATAAAAAAGGGTAAGAGGTTGGACCTCGGAGCGGAGCCTTCCGTATAAAATGGTGCTGAGTACGTATACATAGTCCCCAACCCCATCTCAACATACAGTATAGAAGTTAATTGTTAGTTCTAGAAATGACCAATGAAACATCATCAGATAAGGATGACCAGGGATACAGGGGACTATTTGTATGCTATCTTCTGGGGTAGATAATAAATTTATTATTGTCTACATAAGTAGGGGCCGTCTGCTTATCAGGCTGCCAGACGTAGCTCTGCCAGCTGAGAATTGCACTGACACTGAACCCGAAATAACAGCAGAATAAGAGACTACTTAAGTCTATGTTAGGTGCTTGTTAAATGTAGAATCCAATATCTGTACATGTTCAGTAATCTGTAGCTACCATGAGTTGCGTACTTCTCTGAGAAGAGTATATGACTCAAAGGAATGTCTGAAATTCAGGCTACATGTACGACCATTTATGAATGAATTTTTAAAAAGATGTCATTGTCATTCAGTGGTACTATACAGTCTCTATTAAACAAGCATATTGATCCCATTGTCATTTCTCCACTTACCAAAACCTACAAGCTTGTAAACAGTCCATTTCTTGCAATGTGGATGTGTTTGATGATCTGAAATGCAGTATCAATGTTTTTGTTTTCGTCTCAAGTAATGGAATAACATTTAATATGGATAACATGGATATATAATTTATGGATATAAATTTTACTTTTCCTCTTTAAAAATTCTCAAAGAAACCCAGGAAACGTCTGGCTACTATATCTGTTCATCAACTATCAAGTGACAAAAAGTACCTTGTAATATAAAGCACTATTTAAAATACTAGAAATATCGTAGAAAATAGCAAACATAAGTCAAAGAAACTTGCTTACACAATAAATCCATTAAGGCTACTTGGTCAGTCTTCACTTCGCCATGGAAGCAGCTCTTCACAATTCGATTCACGAAAGATTTTTTCGTTCCCTCTGTGTCTAGCGAATCATCCGTCAAGAAACCTCGTTCAATAAGTCCACGAAGAAGTTCTTCCTTCTTAAATTTGTTGAACAATTTGCACAAATCATGTCGACGTGAATCGTTTGCCATCCTTGATGAATCCAGAGTAGACAAATCAAGCGCCAAAACACAAAGTGGCCAATCAGAGCATTTTCTGCTGATGTGCGAAGTTTATTCTAAGGGAGGGGGGCATCCATCAATATGTTGTCATACTCAAACCCCTTCTGAAAAGAAATAGGTGAACTAAAACCAAGTCTGCTCTAGAAAATGATGGAATATTGTCTTTTTTTAGAGTTGAAAGACGTTATTTTGAAGAATATTAAGTCAGAGAAACCAATTCCCAGTTTTGTTCACGTCTACTACTCACTTGGTAAAGTTATGTTCTCTTTTAAAGAAAACCGCTGACAAATAAATGTGCCGAGGGAATTTTCAAGATGGCGACGGTGGCGGGAAGTTCGGCTGTTTATCGTGATGTTCTGGGAACTGATTTATCAAAATGTGTTGAGAATTCGAAAGTTTTGGTGGTTGGAGCAGGTGGTATTGGTTGCGAACTTCTGAAAAATTTGGTTTTAACTGGCTTTAAAGATATAGAAGTGGTGAGTATTCGAAAAGGCCGATGTTAATTTTACGTCAGTCGATCGAGGAAGATAAGTTGAATTTAGCGGAATTGGCTATGTGCTAAGCATGTGCTGTACATCGCTTAATTGATTCCGGTAATTGTTGTTTTATTTCAACTATGAAACGAGAATATTTCATCAATCATTGTAGAAATCTGTTAGCATTTTTAAAGCCACATCAAGTTGTGATTTATCGATATCAACATGCACAATGAGTGGAAATGGTAATTTGAGACTGTCAGTGTATATGTAGTATGCAGGGTTTGCACAGTCACTGTGTCGTGGCGGTGAAATCCAAAGTACAGATACCTGGTGAAAGATGCTCAAAACAGGTGTTTTTATTAATTTGCACATGTAAGGAAGGGGGCATTAATTAATGTATGTGTAAGTAATAAACAATTAACTGTTATCATCTTAATCATAACCGTAACAAAATTCTCAAATTTTGTGCTTAAATGGCTTTTTTTTTTCACTCATATGATTACAAACCGAATTGGACTCCACTCAGTCCTGTTACCATTACTTATTATCACCATCATGCACTATTATACTCATTCATCATCATTGTTATCCTCCTCCTTCTCATTATCATCATCATAATCATCAGAAGCAGCGGCTTTTTCATTATTTTTTAGTGTTCATGGACATCCAGATTGTCTGTAAATACTTGCTGGTCTCAAAGTGTTAGAGGTTCCTTGGCATTGACTAACCAGTGTTCTTAAGTCGAGTCCCTTTGTAGTGTTGTGTATATATAAATGCAAAATTTGCAATAAATTTACTCTACAGTTATAACCTTGAGGAACCTTGAGTTAGTGTCCTCATTAGTGAGAGTCCATAATAGCAGGAGTTTATTTCAGTCAAACATCTGTAATTTATTTTTGCCTGGGATTTAGCTGCTGTCTGTATTATTGGGGTGTCCGCAAAGTGAGAGTTGAGTGTATTAGTTTTTTAGTAATAATTTTTTGTATTGAATTTTTTCTCAGATTGACTTGGATACCATTGATGTTAGTAACTTAAATCGCCAGTTCTTGTTTCAAAAAAGACATGTTGGAAAATCCAAAGCACAGGTACTTTTAGTGTATTAATAATTTTCATGGAAAGAAACCTGCTGGATTTATTTGAGATGTATGTGTAGGAATTGATTTTGAGTGTTCATGGTAAAGAGTCTTTTTGTTTGTCTCATGTTGCAGTGCCAAATCCAGACCTTGAGATAAGGGGGGGGGGGGGGGGGGCGGTCATCCAGACCCTTAGATAAGGAGGGACCCCTGTCTCCCCAAAAAATTTTTTCAGCCCTTCAGGCCTCAGTTTAGTCCAAAAGTAGAAGGGCGGAGGGGTGTCTGGGCCCCCCGGGCCCCTCGCCTGGATCCCCGACTGTGTTGTACTTCCTTGAGATGTAGGTTGTGACATGTCAGCTGCACACTGCTGTTCATTTTGAGGTGATGAAGTTGACTGATTATGCATTACCTAGTAATAGTTGAACCACTAAGAAAAGGTGTTCTCTATCTTGCCAAAAAAGCTGATTGTCATAATACAATGCTGTTGTGTAAACAGTTGGCCTCATCACCTGTAGAAGTCTGGTAGCTCTCTCCTCCGCAGAGGCTCCCACTGGGTATCCCTATGAAAATAGCAATAATGGAAAAAGTAGAAAGCGCGCGGGGGATGATGGGAATGCCCTGCGTGCTCTCTTTTTCTTTCTTCCCAGCCTCCCCACAACACAAAGAGGCCTCTGCGGGGAAGAGAGAGGTCTGGTAGTAAGCAGTGAAAAATTTAAGATACATACCTCTAGTAACTGCATTATATGGTGTTTTCTTTTTTCTCGATTAAGATGGTTTCACTAACGTTGAAGCCTTTAAGTTGCATAAAGATCATTTTTTTAACATCGTAGGTTTCTCGCGAGAGTGCCCTTAGGTTCAATCCTGATGCAAATATCAAAGCTTATCATGATAATATAATGAGGTATGAATCATCTGATGTTAAAAATCATTATTAAGTACCTTGCATGTATACACCAAGACTATACATGTATATGTAATCTCAGTCTTCAGCAGTGAGTCTCTTGATGTACTTGCTATTCTTCCCACCACACCTCTAGCTGGGTACACATGTTAGGGTTCTCCTTGTTGTCAACATATTAACAACAATGTGTAAAAATAAAATAAAACAAGTAAATAAACAAGCATTTTCAAAATTTTCCTCCACAACATTCCCACTAATATTTATGAGAGATACATGTGCCCCATAAATTTGAACAGCTCTTTTTTGATTGGCCTATTTCAATAATGGCGCTTCTGTGCACCCAGCGCTGAGGTGCGGAGAATTACAGGCTCATCAGCAGACCCATGTCTGAGGACCAGTGAATGAATTTATTGATATGTAGAATGCAGATGCAGAGTGTACTTGTTTACATTTTTATTTTCTATTTGTGTTTTCATAGCTCCGAGTATGGACTGGATTATTTTAAGCAGTTTAATGTGGTCATGAATGCTTTGGACAACAGAGGTGAGGTGTTTTCCTCATTTTGTTCATTGTTAAAAAGAAGAAGAAGAAAAAATGCACTGTAAGGGTCAATCTGCTTGTTCTTAGGACAAGCACTGTATCTCTCAAATTAAGCCTGCATGGGCCAGTCTCATCCTTCCATTGTTTATGAATAAATTAATAGTAATAAGAAGATTATTTACATGGTTCCTTGCCCATTAACAAGTGAGCATAAAAGAGTACTTGTCGGCAGGAATATCCAGGGTTCGTACAGCGTCTTGAATTCTTGGAAAAGTCTTGAAATTTGTCCAGCAACTTTCCAGAGCTGGAAAAAGTCTGAAAAATAGAAATAAAGTCTGGAAATTAGTAAAAAGTCTTGAGTTCTTTTTCAAAGCTACAGCAAGTGCTTTATAAGTTGCATTCTTTTTATTGTGGTAAAATTTTTTTCAATCTCCCCCATACATTTGTAGTGCATCGTAAAAGAGCTTTGTTCCTGCACTTTTTAAGGTCTGTATTGATCACCTATTTGATAACCTCGAGTCTGGAGAAAGAAATTATTATTGTTTTGGAAAAAAGTCTTGAAAACGTCTTGAATTGTGGATCCAAAAATCTGTACGAACCCTTATAATCTACAGTTTATACACTGTACATGTACATGTAGTTGTTACATGTCCTGGATGACCAGACAGGACCTTGTTTGAGCCCTGACTGTAATTATAAATAATGTTTGAAGTACATGTAATCTTAAAGAATAACACTAGTATATTGCTTTTTATGATATTAATTTTTTAAAAAAATAATAGCTGCAAGAAACCATGTGAATAGAATGTGTCTGGCAGCTGATGTGCCTCTTGTGGAAAGCGGAACAGCTGGATATCTTGGCCAGGCAACTGTTATTAAAAAGGTATAAAATGGTTATGCCTTATGTTTTCTTACAGAGACTCGAAAGTTAGAACAAGTTTAGAAGGCAGAATCAATAGTATCATAACAAAGTACTGCTGAAGAGGTTTTATTGCCAAAGTCACATGACCTGGTTTCATTCACAGACTGAAAAGTAACAAAATATGTGTATATTTATACCGTAAAATTCCGAAAATAAGCCCCTCCATGTATAAGCCCCTCCAAATATAAGCCCCCAAACCCGTAATGTGAAAACCCCTCCGTCAGATCGCCCCTCCAAATATAAGCCCCCCGGGGGCTTGTAATTGGAATGTTGCCCTCGAATACAATGAAAAACAAAGCAAAAAAGATAATTAAATTTACTTCCAACTATAAGGCTAGTCCAATCGATTTTGAGACGCAAATTTCCCTCCGTGGATAAGCCCCTCCAAAAATAAGCCCCTTAAAAAGGGCCTTTGAAAAATATAAGCCCTGGGGCTTATTTTTGGAATTTTACGGTATTTCTTTAAATTGGAGAGACAAGAGCTACAATGTACATATACTCAACCAAAATAGTTATCTGGACTTAATTTCCAAAAATCTATGCAAGCAAGTGGAATTTTGCAGTACTGTGGAATGCTTTCACTTTGTTCCACTTTAAGGATGACATTTTGAAAATGAAAGTGGGAATGGTCATGATACAGTGTACTTGTATTTTGTTAATTGAAATGGGATAGTCCTGGTAACTTTCCAAGCTGGACTTGTTCCAAAGAAAAACAGTTTTAACCCTCAATTTAAGGGAACCTTTTTTTCTGAATCATTTCCAGTTAGAGCAAACCTACCCACTCAGTCTTAGATTACAATTTAAAAGTTTCTGTTTACCTCATGTACATGTATGAACACTTACTAATAGAACATTATTCTACAGGGAGTCACGGAGTGTTACGAGTGTCAGCCCAAACCAACACAGAAAACATTTCCCGGCTGTACAATCAGAAATACTCCTTCAGAACCTATACACTGTATTGTCTGGGCTAAACATCTTTTCAAGTAAGCCAACTTCAATTTTACATTTTTATTGATGTAATGCAGTCAAACATTTTGAGCCCGAGAAACTGGACAGTATGAACCATCATGTGTGAACTTTAATGGGTAATTTTTCACTTTCTTGGAAGATCTTGAGTTTTAGGCTTAAATATCACAAATTTTTGTAATAGTTATTATTAAACTTAATATTTTAACTTTTTATTGGTAACAGAACTTTCTGTTATTCAATTCAGTCTGTAATTGTACTGGTAATTAGACAAATGTGGTTGTCCCATTTGTTAATCACTTTTACAGACAGAATTGGACAGCTCCACCCAGTCCTATCACCATTATGGTGGCTATAGGATTTTACTGAAACTTAATTGACCTGACATAACATTAATTGCGGGCTCCTCTTGTCGCCCGCAAGCCTAATCTCCAGGTTGTTATTATGCATGCGTCGCAAGTATGTAGCCAGCATTGGTTTGGGCTTCCACTAAGAATGAATGGAATGCACAGAAAGCAATTTGACCATGCACGTTTGGACCTTCTATTACTCGTAATCTGATCATGCTTGTTTTGACCATCTGTCACGTGACACTTATGCAAAGTACAGGGCGGGAGCAAAAGCGTTTTGACCTTGGATCATTGTCCCCCTTACTCTGTAATCTTTGGTTTTTACTAGTAATAATTGTGACACTGTGAAGGGTTTGAACCCAGCAGTCATTTCAAAAGTAGGTTGAGTTTGATCGTCCGGGTAAACGTAGTCCTGAATAGGAATGTTGTTGTTGACAGTGACTGACGTTTCGACAACCTGTGCGGTAGTCATCTTCAGAACCAATGTGAGTTGTATCACATTAGTTGATGGTATTACACTCTGGTTATTGATTTGATTGGTCAATTACGTCGCGATGTTATTGGTCGTCTGTCAGTTAAGCCATGATGTTTATATTGGCTATGAAGACTTGTAATCAGTAATTGGTGTACTTCAATCCGTCTATTGTCACAGTTAAACAGTTGTCTATTGTTAGCCTTTTGATATTTACACAGCCAGTTGTTTGGTGAGGCAGATGCTGATGAAGAAGTGTCTCCTGACACTGAAGATCCAGAGGCTGTAGGAGAGGCTGGAGAGAGGGCAGTAACTAGTAAAGAGAAGGAAAATGCCACTGGAGGTATAGAGAGGGCGTCTACAAGATCATGGGCCGAAGAGATAGGATATGACCCTGTCAGATTATTTAACAAAGTGAGTAGTAGATTACAGCATGCAAAGAAAGACGTGTCTGATTAAGCCTGTGTCTAGGGGATTCTGCAATTGGGCCAGTGAATTTTGTTCTTAACTTGCTCAACAGGCAAGTCTATTTTTGCGAGAATTTATAATTACAAAAGTACATTTTTAAAACAATTGTAACACTTGTACTATATAGGACAAATTGTTGATGTTCATAATAAATTCATTGGGAGCAAAATGTGTTTTTCAAGCTGATCTGATAAAGTGAAATATTTTATTGTTACACTTATTATAACAATGAATTAATAAGGCAAGTTTTATGTACTGATTAACGAATGGTGTAATTAATTAATAAATAATACATATCATCATTCTTTTTTCTTCTATAGTTGTTTAATGAAGACATAAAGTATCTTTTATCCATGGACAAATTATGGAGGAAGAGAAAACCTCCTGTTCCTTTAGACTGGGAAAATATTCAGACAGGTGAGGTCTACTACGTGGCCACTGACCTCTTCAAGCCACGATATTAACATACAAATTCTCCAGACTGATATCCATACATTTCCTTAAAGATAAGTTGAGAGAATTTATAATAGATCAAAGCATTTTCCCTAAGATGATCATTTTATTCATTCTCATAACCTTCTCTTTTGACTGTTTATTGATAACTGTTAAGAGAAAATTGATGTTGGTCACTCTTGGGCCTTAAAAAGGGTTAAGATGAAGGAACAAAATGTTTCATCTTTGATCATTTCACCCTACTAGCAGAGCTCTTCTTTCGCTTGCTCGATTTTGGCGTACTCAAGAAAGACTCTGCTTGAATTGAGCGAGATCTTTGTTGAGCATGTGCTGCATGTTGCTGTAGGATACAGTTTCAAACCGAGGCCTAATTGCTGGTGCTTGGTACAGCGGGCTCTGTTATGACCGTCAGTTTATCAATGAAAGGATGCTTGCATTCAGAGAACTGGTGTGAAGAAAGAGAACAATATGACAAGTCCAGAGGTTGAGGCTTCAGCAACTTACTGGAGAAGACAAGAGGAGGCTCTGCTCACATGGTGTGGCCATTACTCAGTTTGCTTCAGCAGGGCTTGAAATTGTGACTGATGCAGTTGCCAATGCGACTAACATTTTCTCCTTGGCGACTAAAAAATCTGGTTTCATCACCACTTCAAATGGCGACCAGATTTCTCTATGATTTAGATTTAAATTAAAAGAGAAAAGTTAAAACAAACATTACATCTTATCTTGCTTTGCTTTGCTCGTAAAAAATTTGCCAAATCATATAAACAAAGCCAGTTTACCTCCAAATTTATACCAACTTCTGTCCGCAATATTTTGAAACAATCAAGTCTGATGAGCTCTAGCCATGTTCAAGCATTTGTTTTACGACAGATTTTACTATTTGCTTTAAAATGGAGTTGCTGATGGCACAGGTATGAACACCCTGGACTGACTGATCTCTTAAAAGATTACTGGAATTGTTTTATGAATAATTATTTTGTTCTGCAGAATACAATAACGAGGAAAAAGACTCTGACAATGGGCTTCAAGACCAAAGAGTTTGGAGTCCCGAGGAGTGTGCTAGCATATTTAGACAGAGGTTGGTATTGTTTTTATGCCACTTAAGTTCCATTTTTGTTTTGAGCACGCTTACAATACAGTATTGTTACTTTAGTAGCACTTTTTGTCATAGAATAATGAAATTTTTGGTTTTGTTTTAGTGTGGATACTTTAAAACAACAGTTACTTGCAAGAGGAGAAGACCTTGTTTGGGATAAGGTCAGTGTTTAGTGAACTAAATTAGTTGCATGATGATTAATGATTTTTTATTGCAAAGTCAGGTCACAAAATATCATTGATTAGGTGCAGGTACACCCAGGTTAATAATGGTTACAAGGAGGGGTGAGATGCTTCCAGTACATGACTAAAATAATGTGACAATGTCTTCAATCTAAAAAATGTTCTATAATGTTACAAAGGTATTAATTTTAGCTGTTAGTTTACAGATACTCCACTCAAATTATAAACAATGTTTAGATAAGGTTTTTTTACTGTAGAGAGATCTAGTCACATTTACAGCAAACAGCAAAAGTCAAATTCAAGTTAATGATTTCTCAAAATGGAACAGATAAAAACTGTGCAAACTATTTTGATGTATGAAATTGGCGTGAAACTACTATGTTTTTATAGATATCTTGCACAGTAAACGACAGGTGAAGGAAAAAGTTGATCACAAATTAATGGTGCAAATCAGCATTTGGTTAAGGTGGCTCGACTGGATTTTTTTAGGGCGATACCTCCCAAGTTTGAGCATTAACTACGTCGGCATGAGTAAAGATATGGAAAAAAGGTTACCACAACTGTATCATATAAAGATGAAAATTTCTTATGATCTGGGTTTTATTGCAATCGGAGTCGCCATGGCAACGTCATGACGCCATTACGTTTTTCATTTATCGTTGTGTTTCTCTGTACCAGGAGTTTTTTTAATAAATCGCTTAAAAGAGTATGTACCTGCCATAATTGCCTCCATTATGGCAAAATTTGAAGAAATTCTATGAGAGCGTTTTCGAAATATTTTGAAATGCAGTTTTAAGAATCATCAAAGCAGTGAAATAGCATGTTAGCCACACAATTCGCTAATATTTTAAGAAAATGATAAGCTTTGGAATCGCGGCTTCATCTCGTAGTGGTTTGATTCCGTTGAAAACTGCATACAAAAAATGAGGGGAATTTCTCTGGGCGATCACGAATAAGAAGGATTTTATTAACTTGCATTCACATGCTTTTGATACAGTTTTTGGAGGTAATTTGGTCCATGCCTGAAAATTTCGCATTTTTCCAAAAACCGCTCGATAAAATTTTTTATAAATTCGATAATCCCAAGGTAAATCGTCAAGAAATATTCCCTGCAAGTTTTAAGAACATTGAAAACAAGGAAGGCTTTTCAATAGGGCCTCAAATATAGCCAATTTTCCCCCCAGATTTTGTGTTTACAAGTGAGCGTCCTCATTATTCACTGGCATTGTTTTCAAGTTTCATATACACGTGCACATTTAGCAAAAAGATAGAATTTGCATCAAAAAGGACCCTCGGTTAAATCTTCGGGATATGCTAATTATCGGGTAAAGAGATTAGTGATACATTATAACATCAGAGCAACTCTTTGTGATAGTTTCTGTGATGTTATAACCCGAGTAAGATAATTAAGTATTGCATCCTACACGATGAGCCGTGACGTTCACCGTTTCGGCTCTCACTGCTATCTGTGACGACAAGCCAATTATTAGCATATTCCGAATATTTCTTCGGAAAGTAATCGCGAGTTCTTTTTGATGCAAATTTATATCTTTTGCTAGTTGTGCACGTGCATATGAAACTTGAAAACAATGCCAGTGAATAATGAGGACGCTCACTTGTAAACACAAAATCTGGGGGGAAAATTGGTTATGTTTGAGGCCCTATTTAAAAGCCTTCCCTGTTTTCAATGTTCTTGAAACTTGCAGGGAATATTTCCTGACGATATATCTCGGGATTGTTGAATTTATAAAAAAAATTTATCGAGCGGTTTTTGGGAAAATGCGAAATTTTTAGGCATGGACCATATTACGTCCAAAAACTGTATCAAAAGCATGTGAATGCAAGTTAATAAAATTCCTCTTACTCGCGATCGCCCAGAGCAATTCCCCTCATTTTTTGTATACAGTTTTCAATGGAATCAAACCACTATAAGATGAAGCCGCGATTCCAAAGCTTATCATTTTCTTAAAATATTAGCGAATTGTGTGGCTAACATGCTATTTCACTGCTTTGATGATTCTTAAAACTGCATTTCAAAATATTTCGAAAACGCTCTCATAGAATTTGTTCAAACTTTGCCATAATGGAGGCAATTATGGCAGGTACATACTCCTTTAAGCGATTTCTTCAAAAAACTCCTGGTACAGAGAAACACAACGATAAATGAAAAACGTAATGGCGTCATTACGTTGCCATGGCGACTCCGATTGCAATAAAACCCAGATCATAAGAAATTTTCATCTTTATATAATACAGTTGTGGTAACCTTTTTTCCATATCTTTACTCATGCCGACGTAGTTAATGCTCAAACTTGGGTGGTATCAACCCCAAAAAATCCAGTCGAGCCACCTTAATTTGCTGTTTGCCATAATAGTGATTTAATACATCTCTGTAATAACTCACCAAAATGAACAGAATTGTGTCTGGGGGTTACATATATGTTAGACTTTCACAGTCTTCCAAGTTCACTTTTCTGTATGTACTAGACTCTTTTTTTCACTAGCTAGAAGAGATTGGTGTCATTTCACCATTGTTTTCATTTTTATGCACAGGATGACCCAGCATCAATGGATTTTGTCACAAGTGCAGCAAATATCCGGGCACACATTTTTAGCATTCCTATCAGGAGTCGCTTTGATGTCAAAGGTTTGGAAAGAAAAATCCATGTTATTCTTCAGTTGACTAAGAACTAACAATATCTTTCAAAAAACCCTCTCATTATTATTTTCAAAAAATTATTATTTTTGTCTATGCAAACAAAAAACATTAAAATTTTTTTCATAATATTATTATGACATGTATATGTTACAGGTCAAAATTATATTCAGGTTAAAATTGTTTAACCTAGGTTGATTCTCAACTTCCTTTGTCTCCAGCCTTAATTCATGAGAATATCAAAATTAAATGATGTTATCCTTCTCCAGTTAAAATAAAATTGCAGTGTGAAACTTTTCATCGTAGAATAAACATTTGAAAAAATACATGGAAAGCTGTTGTCCCTGTCTGTGGATGCATTTATTTATTTATGAGTGTGGATAACTCATGTAGGAGTGACTTTGATCTCTGTGTGTCTGACCTCTTCCCCTTTATGATTTGGGACCTGAGCAAGTATTCCCATACAACTGGCCTCGGTTGGCTCAAAGGCTGGTAGTGCTATCCACTGGATAAATCTCTAATATATTATTATTTGTTTGCCAATACTGTCTTATCTGCTGTATGGTGATTTATCCAGTGGATAGCGCTATCCAATGCTTGAACAACAGTGGCCAGTATGTGTGTTTTTGTAGTTTTGACATTCCATAATTTTTATGATTTTCTTACTTTGGATATCTGAGTTTACCGGTATTTGGCACATGGACTGATATATTTCTTGTTCTTTCTTTAGCCATGGCAGGGAATATTATACCAGCAATTGCCACAACAAATGCCATTATTTCAGGTGTGATTGTGATGCAAGCTCTAAACATACTAAGTGGAAAGCTGGACAAATGTAAAACAGTAAGTGTTAAAATCAAATTAGCCCACTCTAAGCATTTTTAGTATTTTTAAGGACTTAAAGTAAAATTAAGCTGAAATTTTCTGGCTCCAGAAAATCCCCAGGAAAAGAAGTAAAGCAATAAAAATTAAAAAAAATTTAAGTAAAAAATAACAGCCACCTTTTTTAGCAAAAGAAAGCTGATTTCTTGTTTACTGCAACTAATCCTGCCTGTATTATGCTATTGCCAACTAGCTCATTTTGTTTTATACTACTGGCGAACTAAAGAGAAAACTCTTTGAAATACTGGAAAAAGAGGACGACTATATAGGGCAATTCTCAAAATCGTAACATGGTGTACTTCCGTATGAAGTACAGTCTGCCTTCCTGTCTCACTCTGGCTATAAACCACACGACAAACTAGATTGCTTCTAGGATTGTTCGTTTAACATGTATCTATATATATTTATACAATTTTCTTTTTTCCCTTGTACCCGCCTCGAATAGCCTTTGCTAATTGCGGGCACAAGCTTTGTAAGCTATATTTAATTTGAAATAAACTTGCTGTCACTGTTGTTGGTGGTGTTGTTGTTGTTGGCTATGGAATTTGATGCAATCATTTCAGCTGGTAAAGGGAGTTTCCAACTTACAAATCATACTATTTACTAATAAAACAATATGAAAAATCTTGATTTTCCAATAAGTGTCCATTGCTATCCACTGTTGTTGCAGATTTATCTTAATCGTCAGCCTAACCCAAGAAAGAAGCTGCTTGTTCCTTGTTGTTTGGTTCCTCCAAATCCCAAGTGTTATGTTTGTGCTACAAAACCAGAGGTGAGGATGTTAAAAAGGATGTAACAGTTTAATCATGGTTTCCACAGGAAATGTTCAGGGAAAAGTCATGGAATTTCAAATGCTTTGAGTCAGGGAAAATTTCATCTTTGAAAGAAGTCAGAGAACAGGGAGGTTTTAAGAGTACATATGTATTCTTTTCCCTCTACGTTTGTTGTTTTCTAACATTTTAAAGTCTTTTGTACATTTTACAGACATAAATCATGTGGTATTGGTAGGTTATTGTTCACTAGATTGAATGACAAGTTATGTTAAAGAGTTATGTTAAGGGAAATTTTACATTTGTCAAGAAAAAGTCAGGGAATTACAAAATCCTCTGGCTGCAGCAACCATGTTAATCTCAGAAAATGACAAACACTGTAGGTAGCCCAGAAAAGCCATTATTGTGTGTCAGCTTTTGAATGAATGGCTAAACTTGGACATGTTGTCCTTGGAGTCAATTAGCATCAGAACCACATTTTATGAGGAAATCAAGATGCCTGATTTACTTCAGAAACTGCTCTTCAAAGTTTGAGAATTGATTGAGGCATTTTTTTCTTTTCAGGTGAATGTTTTCTTAAACACTAAAACCCTCACAATCAAAACTTTAGAAGAGAAGGTGAGTTTATCTTGTAGTGTGCTAAATGTATAATTTATGCAGGTCCATGTTTTATAACAAAATGGAGAATAGAATTTATAAAATAATGATTTTTTTAAAAAATAACTATGACATCAGCTTTGTGGAATATCAACTTTTTCTCCATAGGTTTCTACTTTAGGTAGCACTTCTCAAAAAAAAAGTAAATAGGCATATTCTAAGTGTTTTGTAATTTGAACTTTTGCACATTGTAGTTGGCAGTCTTGTTTAAATTATGTCTAAATGTACGGGAAAAGAGTTTTGAAGACTTCTGTTTCTTATAGACATTTATGACACTTTCAATATCATTTTTTTGTTATTATTTATACTCACTATAGTTCAACCTAAAGATTAGTTACTGAAGATATGGCTATCTGCCAGCAGATAACTGTCCTAATTGTTAGGGTGTGCCTGTCAGTCTTGACTTACAACACTGACCTCAACCTTGATTACCCCTGATATCACAAAACCTTCCTCCAACATTTATATTGTTTGATAACTGATTTTACATTTGTAATAAATTATTGCTTGGATGTGTTGTTTCTATAGATACTTAAGGAAAGGTTTGGTATGGTGGCACCTGATGTTGAAATAGATGACGGCAAAGGTTGGTACACTCATTCTTGTTGTAGGTTTGAAGGTGTACCATAAGCACTTTATGACTGCACACAGGAAAATAGTGAGTTTTATTTTTCCCAAGACCCTCATTGGTTAGATTGTGAGCAGTCTCTCTTTTTCATCAGATTTAGTGAGGGGAGTGCATGTGCATGCAAGTGTTGAGTAGCAAAGCCGCGAGACGCAAGAAATGAGGCGGCCGGTCTTGCGCCTTCAGTCATGGGTGTGGTCATTTGCATGTCTCGTGGGTTTTGCTCGATAGACTAAGAAAAAAGAGAGACTGCTTGTAGTCTACTCATTGTTCCTTAAAGTTAAGTGAGGCCAACAGGAACATGATGGTCGTTATTATCAGTCGGACAACTTCATTTGAGGCAAACAGAAGAGGAGGCAGTCTCTCTCTTGTTCCCCTTTTGATTTGTCCGCACTCTCCAGTCCTGCTAAGCCTTGACTGGACTGACTGAAAAGGGAATTCCTGCAGAGAGTATGACGCAGAGAGATCTTCCTACATGCATGAATGTCTGGCATTGTTGTCCTTGCCAACTGTTTTGCAATGGTTATTGTGTTTGTGGACCAAGTGTGGATCACTAGTCTGTGAGCTTCTTGCGGTAGTTGCTGGCCATGTATTGACTAAATCAAGCTGTTTCTGTCCTTAGGCAGTATACTGATATCCAGCG
>NC_133202.1:30828997-30858997 GCF_958299795.1 Porites lutea
TTTATGATTTCTGATCAATTTTACAACATTAGCTCTACTTAGAAAAAAGATGATATGAACAGGTACCCATAGCACATTTTTGAGAAGCCCGCGGTTTTGTGCGCAAACGTGCGGCGAAGCCGCGAGGACCATGAGTCGCTCGTTCGGGCACTTCGCGCACGTTTTCGCAGCTTTTATTTTTCCCTCTGGCCAAACAGCTACGCATTCTAGCTCGTCAGCTAGGGTTACCTGTTATTTAACGCGAGAAAATCAACACACTTGATAGCTTTGCCATAAATTTAGGCCTTTGAGCAAAACCCAGGTGTAGATAATCGATCGGAAGGCTAAAAACAGAGGGAGTCAGCACTCGAACGAGTTTACTCTGTCTCTGAACCTGGTAACCCTGTGCGCAATTTCGCTCCTGACTTTTGCGCAGGCATTGATGCCTTAAAAATGTATCTGTAAGCTCGGTTATCTTTTTGGTTTAGCAGTTACATGTGAGCTTGCCCGGGGCCTAATTGGCAAGAGAGGAAATTCTTCCGTTTAAATTAAACATCCTTATTCAATCAAGTCGTGTTTAACTCCAAGAACCTGATGGCCGGGAATGATATGATACAATTCATATCTTGGAATGGTTGTGATTGACGGCTTTCCAAAATGCCATGTCACACTATACGGGACTGCTCTCGTACCGGCACCAAAACCACACCGATTAAGGCTTCTTTTCACACATAAGAACGGTCATTTCGACACGATTTCTATAACGGAAAGAAACTGCTCCGCGCCGACCTCCAAAGTGGGGCGTCACATATCGGATAGGTTCGGTGACACTCTTTGGTGCAGCGTGGTATTCGGACAATAGCCGAAGTGAATAAGTAGGAGCGATGAATGGAATCCACTGAGACGGTAGTAAATATTCAGGAGTGAAGACTAGGATTTAGTTCACCAAACCCTCTCGTACAACCCCTTCGGCACAATGTTCGATGTGTTTGAACAATTTGCTCTAGTTCTGTATTTTTGCTGTTCACCCTATACTGGATACCTTTTCGTGTCGGTACGAAAAGCTTATTAGCGTTTAGGGTTTGCGCCGGTTGACCTTAAATTTCATAAATTTAATAGGTGAGAATGACGAAGTTATGGTGGTGGATGAACCCGTTCCATCCCGCAAGAGGAAAGCAGATGAAACGGAACAATCAGAACCGGCCGAAGAACAACAAGATTTAAAAAGTGTAAAACGAGCGAAGGTATCAAATGCTGCTGAAGATGGTGGCGAAGACATCATTGTTCTCTGAAAGAGGGTTTCGCGTAGTTACCTCATATAACTGCGTGTGAAGAACTGCTTAGAGCAGCTACGGAATGCAGGGCCAAATTGTAAGTACTTAAACGGAACTGGCTCGGTGGCTCGCTAGGCGTGAGAAAGAAAAGAGAAACGAGAAAGATAAATATTTAACTTTATAAAGTGTTAGCAATTAGGATCATTAGTTTTAAAGAAGAAGCAATTAGGATCATTAGTTTTAAAGAACAAGCGCAAGTATATTTTTTAGTAGACTGCGTGCAGTCTCTCTTTCTTCGGATTTAGTAAGGGAAGCGAGCGTCGATCGGCAAAGCCGCGAGACGCGAGAAAAGCGCGTGGTCATTTTCGAGTCTTGCACGTTTCGCTTGAAGGACTGAGAAAACAGAGAGACCGCTCGTAGTCTAATATTTTAGTAGCTCGACGGCTCGGTGGTTCTTCAGTTGGGAGTGCCGAGCTACCGAGCCACTTGAATGATAAGGTCTTTTTGGCTCTGACGAGCACCTAGCCACTCGAAAAGTTGCCTTGTATTTTGTAGTTGCGGTAACTGATTATAGCCTTATAGTGAGGATAAACGCAGGGACTCCTCTTGAAAACATTGCCTTTTCATAGAAACAAATTTATAAGGAAGGAAGAAGACTAATATAGTAAGAGTTTGGTTATGCAGTTAGTGATCTTGTTCGAAGTTATGTGCGCTTACTTAAAGTTTTTGGCCGACCGGTCCGCACCCTGTCAGCGCTCTTTCACTTGCTCGTTTTTGGCGTGCTCAAGAAATAGGCCATTTCCGAGTTCCCCCGGGCCTCTGTATCAAAACGAGGTTAGATGCTCAGCCTTTGGTATGGAAATGATTTTTCATTCTCATGCAAAGAAAACTCATTTCCACAAGAAAGGTTGTGCACTTGGCCTCATTTTGAAAGTGAGGGTTTTTGAAACTCGGAAGTGGCCTATTCTCTGCATGAATCAAGTAAGATGTTTGTTGAGCACGCGCTGCATGTCGTTAGGATGCAGTTTCGAACCCAGGCCTAACAGCCGTGCGCTTGCTACAGCGAGCATGGTTATGACTATCGGTTTATCAAGAAACGGATGCTCGCACTCCAAAAAAACAGTTTGACGAGAGAGAACAAGATTGACTAGTTCAGAAGTTTGGGTTGCGGCGGCCTCAAAGACGTTTGACGCGATTCAGGGAGAGCCTCCGCCTCCTTTCCCTCTTCTCCATCAACAAGACAAGAAGAAGCTCTGCTCGCAGGGTGGTCAGTCCGGTCATTTTGAAAGTAAATAATAAATTAAGTAAATAATAATAATAAATAAATAATAATAGTAGGTTTTCTCAAGAAATTTTCTCTAAAACTCACCACTACCGAACATACCATTGATGAAAAGACTGATCCAACGAGTGGTGCCGGATCTCCCAGTTGTAGACCTGGATCAGTACAATAATAACTTGTAGAAAAATATGAATCGGCAAACTGATCCTTACGGCAAGGCGATGAAGAAGTAAACAAAAAAATAAAACAAAAAATATGTATTTAACAAATTTGTCCGGCCTAATATTAGTAGTATCGTATATCAGCGAGCTTCATCACGTCTATTTATTCCTAGAGGAATAAATAGAGGAATAAATAAACGTGATGAAGCTCGCTGATATACGATACTACCTACTCTCCTAGATCAATAAAAATCCATTGTTTTTATTGTCATATCTTCAAACTCTTATTTGTAACGAACTTTTAGTTTTATCTTCATTTTCTTCTAGCCCCTGAGGGAGATTTGTTTTCAGACCGAAATATTGGGCAAATTTGTCAAAATATATATATTTTTGTTTTACTTCTTCATCGCCTTGCCGTAGGGAACAGTTTTCCGTGTCATATTTTTCTATTTCACGAGGGACTAGGGTTGGGCGTGTTTGCATTCTGCACAGAAATTCATAACTGCCTGTAAGTACTGTGCTTGAATTTTAGTTGACTTTTGTTACCAGTTAATTTTTTATGACGCCTCACCTTGCGAGCTAACTTTTTCTTCTTGAAATTTCCAAGAATTGTTTTCTGTTTACTCAACCGTTTTCTCCGACATAAATTGGTCCATCCCTAACTTTGCATCCGCCAGCCTGCGACTTCCGCCCCTCGTAATAATTAGAAAGTAACTCAATTCTTCTGAGCGAGAAGAGGTTAATGTGTAGACGCGAATGTAACTCGTACGCAGGGTATGTCTTATTTTGTCCGAGAAAGACGATCTGGAAAGTCCTAGGGACGAGACGGTACTGAGCTAAAGTGGACTAAGTAAGGGCTAAGTACCAGTTTCTGTGGAAACTTGGGGAGAATGAATTTTAGGTCGCTGCTAGAAAGACTTCGGGAACAAAAGCAAGCAGGACTGATAAATCAACAACTGTAATCTACACTTGTCCAGAAAACTATAAGCTATTTCCAATCAATAATCCCTGGCGTGTTCAAATAGGCATGTGAGGCGTGCATACAGGCATTATAACATCTTTTACAGTAGCGACATTTTTCCGAGACTCTCTTTTGAAACACTGCTTCACATTATAAGATATTTTTTACCCTAAGGTTAAAATGTTGTAAAGTTTCAGAGATTTGCACTACATCATTAAATAAGCCAATCCCAACTTGCCTCACTTTTAACCGGCAATATGTGTATAATAGACCAACGTGGTATTTTCCATACATATTTTGAACGTTATACTTATTCGACTAGAACTGAGTTGGCTAGTTCACTTCCGAAAATACAAAGTGCAGTAGTGTGAATTGCTACAGTGTTATTTTTCATGTTCGGAGATTTTATCTTTTAGACAGTAATATCTTAGTAATTACAATTTGTAAGTGAAAGTGTTCATGTTTCGTTCTGTTAGTTTTCTTTGAAGCAGCAACTCGCCATTATCGTGAGTCCTTCTAGAAAATAAAATACTTCAAAGTTTGTAACAAAAGTTGTGGTTATTGTAGGGGTTTGTCTTCTTGCCAAATACATCTCAGATCGAAAAAGAGTAAAGAGTTGTATCGGAGGTTTTAGCTCCCCCAAAATTTCACCACGTGAATTTCAAAATAAACATAATTTGAATCTTTGACCACGTTTACACGCGTGTGGACAAATTTTTGAACGGACAAAAACTTGCAAGAATCCGCCTTCTGTTTACACGGGACCCACGGAACTGTGCTTGTTTTTGAACGACACATATGCAACTAGTATTTTACCTGATTAGAGATCGGTGAAAATTTTTGACCTGTACGGTTCCACCGACGCGGAATCGTGTAAGCAAACGAACCGTGCAAGTTTTTGCACCGTTTGCGCGGTAAAAGCGTCGTGCTTAGTTTACTTGCCTATGATATGTCGGACTCGTGTAAACTGACGGCTCAGCTTTCTTTAACAGAATTTGAACGGTTTCGTATAAACAGGTTGCACGGGTTAAAAATTCGTCCATTCAAAAATTTTCTTGGACCCGTGTAAACAGGGTCTTCGATGGAAACATTAATATTCTCTCAAAGTAAAAACTTACTGAGCCCGAAAACCTTTCTGGAGTTTCGATTCTTAAAGTCTCGATTATTTTTCCTTCGGTAGATTTTTTGAAAGCCATTGTTACAAACAAGAATTTTAGGCCCGGTTCAGACGCCGAACTTTTCATGAGCCGAACCTAATACATTGAATTGAGCACATGAAAAGTTCGGCGTCTGAATCAATTATTAGGAACGCTTGTTTCAATTTGGAACGGCTCAGCCGTTCTTCCCGCCAACAGGGGTCTTTTTTGCATGAGCATGCGCGACCGCTGACTTGTCAAAGAGCACGCGACCAGTGACAGCGACCGTGCTGCATAGTCATAGGAACCAAATCGTTCACTTTGAAAGCTTACTTGAGATTGAAATGGTTGCAGGAACTTAGGAAAGGCTTTCGTTGTACAAAATAAGTAAAGATCTGTTTATTTAAAGTGGAGACTGATGCGCTGAACGAGGTGAAAGAGCAAGTTTCTCAAGGATGTCTGACACGAACATGGCTGCTTGTTGTTGTTTGGCGCTCGACTCGTGTCTTGATTCCCCTTTAAGAACCGCAAAGTTTGGCATAGAATGCATTGCTGATGCGTAGCTATTGAGCAAAATGTTCTTTATTTAGTGTTTGTCTATAAATCGGATGTAAATTAGTTTCTCGATGCCGTAGAGGATTTCTGTCAATAATTTGTTAATAGCTGATTTAGCCATATTTCGGGAGTGGATTAATAACGATCAGCGGGCGACTACCACGCCGTTTTCAGTTGGAATAGAAAGTTTTTGCCTTAAGTATTTTAGCGATACAAAGTTTGTTTATAGGAAAATTGTAGAACTTCTTGTTTTTGCGTGGACTAACATTGTACCGCATCTTTTACAGGAATTTGCTTTTAGCCAGAACTTAAATGTTCTAATGATTTTTAACTTTTGGTCGGCATCACATGTTTACTGTACTTCTTGGGAAACCTAACCGTTTGTTTCATCAAAATCGGTCACAAGATTGGACTTTAATTTCGGTCCTATTGAATGCAGTTTTGACTGTGTCTCATTGATATTCATTTTTTTTAATTGTTGGAGACATACAGAGTGACTACCACCAACATCTCACCAGGTGACTAATCTACGTCTCGTGTGCTCTTAATTTTGTAGCTTTAAAGTGCTGGGAAAATTGTAGAACATATATTAATTCACTGCTGAACTGAACATCGGCTGTCGCGCACTTCGAACCCACTCGCTGAAATTTGCTATGTTTTTTTTTTTAATATTTCTCTTCCTTTCACATTTCTAAACAAAGAAAATTGAAAGTGTTTACTTGCATCAACAAACGTTTCTGCACTTTGTTTAGACTTTGATGAGGTCAGCGCAATCCTCCAGGCACTACATACACGCGCGCTGTTGTCCAGGTCAAGTGGGGAGATGAAATTTGATAGTAGCTCGCGTATGTTAAAGCCGGTCTACTTCGCTTTTGTTAAGACCATGTTAGAGTTTTTTTGCAAACTCCACATTTTGTCAAATCACGAGCACATTCGCCAAGACCAACGAGCAAAATAACCGCTATGATAGCTTTGAGACGCGCCATTTTGATGAAGGCAAACCCTGTGGTGAGCCTCCATGCACATCGCTTGTTCAGCGGTCGCGCATGCTCATGCAAAAAAGACCCCTGTTCTTCCCGCCTAGCCGGGCCGGGAATTTCTACTGTGGATCGACTTTAGAACGGCTTTGATTCAGACGCCGAACTTTTCATGTACCAAACCTAATGCTTAAATTGTAACGTATTTTGCAAGCAGTTTGACTCCGAAATGAGCGTTTTTCTCCTTTTGAATTTAATTCGGCTGGAATTAAGATCGGCGTCTGAATCAATCCAAGCGCTCTAAATAATTTGAGTCGGCCTTAATTCGAATTAGGTTCGGCTCATGAAAAGTTCGACGTCTGAACCGGGCCTTAGTGCCCCGCTCGACCATTTAACAACAAATATATTCGAATCTTTGATGGTAACGTTCGCAAATAAGATTAATGGCTCGTATAGTGAGTTTTCACGCGATTCAAATAACTGGATCTGAGAGATGTGGTATAGGTGCCTAAATTTTCTCGCGTTTTTCTTCCCTACCCTCCAAAGTTGCGGCAACTTACGAAACATCAATCCACGTAGAAAATAGTAGCTTAACAATGAGGAGCTTGCAATCTTTTATTCGGCCTTTGCTGCTGTTCAAGACAATGGCGGTAAAATTTGAAAAACATGCAGTTGGATAAAACAATAACCAGAACTTTTGGCCCAAAAAATTCACTGCTAGATTGATACGTTTTACAGGGTAGCTTTTATTGATTTAGCAGAGATTGCTGTTTGCTGTTCTTAAGTATTTTATCTATGGTTGAGTTGCACTGAAGTTCGTCTATGTTGCCGATGGAACTCTCCTTGTAAGCACTCTACTTCGCAATGTTTCGCTTTCGCCTAATTCAGGTCCGTAATTCACCTGGCTCAAAGTTTGGACTTCGTATACAAACATGGCTATAACAATTTACTGGATAGTAGAGGGATAAGAGAGCGGTGCTCTGTTTTACGGAAGGAGCTGTTAGAAAGCCACTCATTCAGTTTAAGATTTCAGCATGCCATGAAAAATATCATGCGTTATTATAAAGTTAAGACTGATAGACTTTCGGTTTCTGTAATCACATAGTTTCTAGTGTTCACGTCTATCAGGCTTTACTTAAGTAGCTGCCTGGACGAAAGAGCGGAATGCACGCGAGGAATCCTTCCTCGCGAGTCCATACTGTTTTACTGTTTCGGGTCGGTAATTTATGTTAAACGAAGTTGAACTTAGGTCGCGGTTTAAGAAATCATTGGACCTCCAGATCTTCTCTCTTAGTAGGTTAGTTTAAGAAAATAAGTGCTTTTCTAGTCAACTTAAAATGCTTTATTGAAATTGTTCACGATAAATGGTGTTTAGATGAAAGTGTTGGGCAAACTGAAAATGGCTTAGAATAATAATAATTTAAATAATTGGCCCTTAGAGTTCTGAACGCTATTTAAAAGTTTATTCGAAAACTTTGAGTCGACGTATGTCAGTATCCTTGTTTGTGATGTGATTAGAGTCGTTCTGTGTTCTAAATGGCTTAAGAAACGTTTGAGCTTTGCAATGTAATCCGCTTAAGCCAGAGACCCGCTTATTCTCAACATTTTTCCAGTGAATAGTATTTTCTGCCTTATCTAGGTTTCTAATTGAAGATAGTCAAATTCTGTCAAACTTTCTCTGTCAGTTCGCTTTACTGATCTATGCAAGTTCGCTTAATGGACTGCGGCAGTATAAGACCGTATGACATTAGTATAATCAAATGGGACTCAATTCGCCAATTCGTGCCTTAGGTTTAGCTAGATTATTATCCAAAAAAAATCCATTCGAAGTCGATTGCTAGACAGAGCAACTTAACCAATGTACGGATTGAGAACGATCGAGTTCGATTAAGTTCGATTAAAATCTGTTTATCATGTTCCATTTAAAGGAGTTGTGTCACCGTTGTCTGGTTCACTTACATACACGCCCTTATTTGCTACTGAACTTGAGGAATTACCTATGAATGGTAAAGTTACAGCTCTGTGTTAAACAAATATGTCTACAAGCATTATATCAAACGTTATACAAACAACAAAACTTTGAACTTTGAAAAACTGTGAGGCAAACAAGTTTTTAAAAACACAACTGTAATCTGTTTCAATCTTTTTCAAGTTTGTCCATGCGTGCCGTCTTTTGTATTTGCTATCTTATTTATCCTTCTTTTCATGTTTTGAGCAGTTCTTTTAATGTCTCACTCAGTTTGCCTAACATTAAATTTATTCAATCGTTGATTTTCAAAAGTTACTAGAGAGCGAACAGCAACTGAATTTAATTTCATGCAATTTGTATCATTGCGTTCTGTCAATCCGGAGTAGGGGAGAAGCATTTCAGTGAGACACTTTTAAACCAAAACAGAAGATCGAAAACTGCCAACTCTAGTCCAAACGGAGACAGTTGCAAGTCTTGGGAGTAAAGTTATCAAATTTTCGTTTTTTTTTTTTTTTTTTTTTTATAAAAGGGGCTTAGCAAAGTCGTCTGGAAAAGAAGTCTATCCTGCTCTCGTAATTTGCTTTAGAAATCTTTTCGAATTCTCTCAAAAAATCCAAAAAATAAGGAAGCTTCTTATTCTATTTTTATTCAAGCCACGAGCCATCATGGCTCTTGCTTCAAGCTTAACACCTGAACATGTAACCATTTTACCTGAACGTATATTACGTTATATTTTTTCCTTTTATTTGAGTTTGCTTTTACTTTAACCAATATGTGGCTGACTAGAATCTGTTTCAAAGTATCATCATGGGACCAGGAAAATGATTCTTTTGGTATCTCTTATCATGCCTTTGGGAAAGAACTGAAAATAAATCATGATAAAACAAAATGCAATCGGAATAAAACACGAATGAGATACACTAGAAAGGGAAGCCGCTTGTGTGCGGTTTCTTTTGCGGACAAAGGAAATTAACATTGGAACCGCTGTATACAGTTAGTATGTACTTGGCCGCTACTTGAAAGAGTTATTTGAAATTCCCGCCTTTGACTATTGGCAGCTGTACAGTGGAGTTCAGACTGAACAATGCAAACGGGAGCTGCAATTGTTTTCGTTGCCTTTGAAGCGCGTGTAGAACCGGCTGTCTGGCTGATTATCACAGTCACTGTGCTGGATAAAATTTTCCCGTTAAAAAAGAAAATAGTAATACGAGTTGATCATAAATTCTACCAGTTTTTAGGACTAAACTGACTCAAAAAATTTTAGGACACAACACTGAATTTACAGCAATAATTAGGCTAAAATCTCTGACTGACTTTCATTGCGCATTGCGGTAAACGTAAAATTGGATCTGAGTGGGCCTGATTTTGTAGGTCACGGAAAAAAGGCTTAAACGATTAACGTAGAGTTAAAAGAACTTGCAGTTGCAATAACATTTGTGTCAATCGGAGTCCGGCGCGTTCTCTTGAAACAGGAAAAAAGTCAGTTCTAGCAGTAAGCGAATTAAGCTCAAGGACTGGTAATCTTCAGAAAAAATACAATTTTTTTTAAATATAAAAACACGTGGTAGTAAATAATCCGGCAATATTTGATTTTTGATCAATTTTTAGATCGTGCACGTGGAAGGTGGGGCTCATATTAAGTACGTACTAATAGCCCAGGACAACTTCAAAATCGTTCGCTCTTCGAGCGAGCAAATACGCCGACAATAAAATCAATGATTTTGCTTTTGTTCAAGGTAAAGTAAGCGCATATTCTTTTTGGAACGGATTCGATTATCGGCAGGCTTCTAACCATTGTTCCGGTACGCGCCATTTTGCCGAGCGGGAACTGACCGCCAATTAACGAATTTCAATAGAAGAAACCTTCTGATTGGGTTTCGGTGTCGGCAAGGCTAAATCGAACGTTTTCATTGGCTGATGAATGTACGCAGTTATTCTTTTCACATGAAGCGCGTATGGATATATAAGAGGAAAATGGCTGCCGTAGATCTTTATCGAATTATTTCGAACTTCACAAACTTACGTTAGACCTTTGCCTCGAGATTCTGTAGTTTTGTCAGTTTGTAGCGCGATTATATTATCCGGTTAAATTGTCATGGCGAAAAGAAATTGTTCGAGAACGAAAAATCTGGCTTCGAGCATCATCGGATCCCAAATCTCTGGGAGATGCCTCAGAACCAACATGGTAGGTGTTGCTACGTAAGCGTTTTGGGTAATACTGATGATTTTAAGTTGTGGCGTTGAAACGGTCGTAATATCTGTGCTTCTGGGTTTTCGTTTTAGCTTCCTGACGAGTTTGTCCAATCAGTCGATCGCCGTCTGGACTTCAAAGAAATACCATCGCTCCTCGCCAAACTAGAACGAAACAGCAGCCCGGAGAGATTCAACCTTACAAAGTGCTCGCGATATTTAAAGGTAAACTTTTAGTTTATTACCAGATACTATTGATCCAACTGTCATCTGACCATTACCGACCAGTCTACCATGTAAAATTCTTAAATAGGTTGTCTGTTTCACCCAAGGGCGACGTCAATTTCGGAGAAAACTCTGGAATAATTTCTAACTGTTTTAAAAGTTAAGAATTAAGAATGGCCATATTTATTCAGTATCAAAAGCATTGCATTTTCGATAATTTGGGTTTATAGATCGCTAAAAATGTTTATTTTTTCATCACAGGATCTTTCAAGTTTATTCTCCAACAACGTGCATCTGTTATTCCCGGACAACGAGTTTCCACAAATTGCTAAGGAGAGGCTTCGACTCGGTCAAGTGATAAATTTATTCGGTGGAGTTGAGGTGAGTTGGACTTTTGCATGAATTTATTCTGATCACCCCTAAAACACATGTTTTTGGAAGACAACATGGTGGACCCGTGTAGCGATTCTGATTATTGTCGATTTCACACTTCGTGTTTCCGAACGATTTCAACACCATTCAAATTTATTGTTAATGTCGGCTCATGGGTGCAAAATACGCTTTGATTTTTTGATGAAAATACTTAGTATTCCAATAAAATTAGTTTTCTGATGTCACTAGCAGTCCGTTCCGTTAAATTCTACTCGGCTCTCCTCGTTTGTCATTTAAGAAATTGACACGTTATGTACATCTGAGTTAAATTTCGCTTTCGTGTTTGCAAGGTATGGCGAATGGGTACTTTTATTTACCTTCAATCATGATCACTATTGATCTTTAAGACATTAGTTATCTTTATCTTTGTTGTACCTTAAAAGTCAAACTTCCTCGTTGATTCCTGATCATATTTCTTGAGCTGACAAAATGACTTCATCTAACTTCCGGTTAGTCTTTTGGTGAATTTGATTGACATATTCTAGCTAGGGCGGTAAGTGCACCAGTAACATGCTCCTTTTTTTTTTTCCAGATCGTGTTACAAATTCTTTTTTATCCCACCACTTATGGTTTCAAGTGTTGCAAAATAAGACCAACAAGTAAGTGAATATATGCTTATTTTTTATGGTAGTATTTTCAGGTAACCTTGATTAATGAGCTAGTTTCATGGTATTTGTCATTTGAGTATGTAAAGCCAGCGGAATATGGGTGGAAGGGGGGTGGGGCATGGCATGTTGTGGGGATCTGACATTTTGCAAAAATGTTCTGTCAAATTCCCTGCCCAAGGGCAAATCATTCAATATACCTTTTACCGCTATGGGTTGTCTTTGACTTAAGTCTTACCTGTGTTCTGGTTTCTAGTAAAAGCAATAACTGAGATCTTTTATTGAAATGCAACAACAGTATCAAACCATTTTAGTCTCGTACAGCATTGAAGTCATTTTAGAACTTAAGTATTAACCTTATACTGAGCTCAATCCAAATTATAGAATATCCACTAATTACCCTGTCCCATGGATAAGGTATAAGAATGTGAGTTCAGATTCTTTTGTGAATGATACCAACTAAAATTTATTTTTTAAAGTCTTGGTTACTAACTGAGACACTTACTGGAAATAACTTCCGCATTAGTGCGCGTAAAGCAAAAACATCTTGATGTCACTACCATGCTTATATACCCTCATACAAACACGTCTCTCGGCCAATCAGAACGTGCACACTATCTTAGTTATTTTATAAATTTATGTCAATATATTGTTATTGTGTTTTACATGGATAATGAATGATTTGGATGAAATTCTCAATAGCACCTTGCATTAATTATGTTTCTATTTTATGACTCAAACTTATGTTTGCTGATATTTAGAAGGCAAAGTATTAGGATACAGAAGATCAAAGATCTTCCTTATGACATTATGTTATATTGTACTTTGCAGGAATGCAGCAAGATCATTTGTGGACACTGTGTCTTGACTTCATTCACAGTCTTTGTCTTATGGTAAGTGCTTTTTTGATAGGTATTTTATTTTTTCAATTTTTGTGGCTCTCATGTACTTAACTTTTGACTTGAGGCTGATCGACGACGTTTGAATTTGGTTTTTAATAAGAAAGAAATTTTATGTCTTCAGTAATACTCATAGTTTTAAACATCTTTTAAGTCTTAAAATAAAGATATACCAAGATTTTTACATGGAATTTAAGGATCCTACTGTAAGGTTCTTCTTCTGTTCAACTGTATTTTGTAATGTGGGTAATTGCAAAGCGTGTAGTAAAAGTTAAACAAGAATTTGAATGCTAGTGCATGTTCTCATGATTTAGTACTTACTTGAGCAATTAATGTGTAGGTTGGTTAAATGTTATTTTGGAGGCGGGATCAAATAGTTGTTAGTTTTTAAGGTGATCTTTTTTTTTTCTGTTTTTCATGTCAGGTTGATGGAGTGGCTCTTAATTTGGCCAAGAGAAATGACTTAATAGGACATTTATTCACCCTTCTAGAGCAAAAAAAGACATTTAGGTAAGTAAAAATCCTTGACTTTGCTGTGATCGTGGAAGTTGACATTTTTAGCTTAATTGTTTGAGCATTCTAAATCATTCATATTTATTTTATTTTTATTGTTAGTTTTGCTCTTGTGGTGTTGGAGGATCTCTTTAGCTCAAGGAAAGAACTCATTGATCTCGAAAAAATTGGTAAGCTTTTACAAATCTCTATAAATGCCAAGAAATAAAACAGTAACAATAAAAACAAGTAGGTCTGTGACAAACTAACAAACAACAATGAAAGATCCTTTGCATTAATGCTGTTTTGATAAGTCAATATTTTATTCAATGGTGAAAGTTGATTGGTTACCTTAGGGTACCATTACTATGAAGTAATATACAGTTATGTCTTTTTCTGATCAGTACATATTTCATGTTTCTTTTTCCTTGCAGTAAATATGAGGAAATTGATGAGCATCCTTGATCAGCAGCAGCTAGCAAATCTCTGCCGAGTGTTGTCGTTTTCTCTCTCAGACTTAGAATCTGTTGAAGAAAGGAGCACTTGTGAGTTTAATTACTGTATTAATTTATATATATATATATTTTAATAAATTAGACGTAGAGAAAAATTTAAAAATATCTCTGTAAGCTATTCAGAAGAGTGAGCGATTGGTAATTGGATTCAGAATTGGAATCTGTGGAAGGAAGGAGCACTTGACAGTTTTATTCATGTTTAAAAAACTGTTTAAGCTTAATTTTAAATATATTTTTACAAAAACTGTGTTGAAGAAAATTCCAAAAATAATTTTGTAACCTTTTTAAAAGAGAGACCTAATTATGTGATTGATTTTCATGTCTTGGGATCAGTTATTACTTTACTGATAATTCATTGTAACAAAATAATTTTAAATTTTTAGTGCTTGCGCAAGATGAAGCTGACAAAAAGGGATTGTCGCAGAAGGAAGTAGCAGACAATAATCAAGGTAATCCTGAGATAGATGTTTTATCCATGCATGACTTAGGCCCTTGCTAAATGATCAAACAATTATTATTTGTGTAAAATCTTGTCCAACATCTTATCAGAAAGATGAAATTTAATTTTTAATGTTTAAAATTTTTTACAAGTGGCCTATTTTAAGTACCAGTCAAATGGGTCATTAAACACTTTGTTGTAACAACTGGCCTTACATTTTTTATAATAGTGGGTGATGATTTTTCCCCTTTTTTCAACAGCTACACTCATTGGTTTGAAAGAGTTTCTACCAAGAATTGTTAGACTGGCCTGTCAGCCACTTGGTGAGTTAATAAGCATTGACAGGATCACATTTGAACCCTTTAAGACCCAGTATCCAAATACAAATTCTCTAGACTGATCTCCATACAATTTTTCAACGAATTTTTTGAGAAAATTTGACAAAAGTCAAAGAATCATTTTATTAATACTCGTTAAACTTTTCTCTTGATGATGTATTGATATTTCCTGGACAAAATTGAGGTTGGGAACTCTTAAGGCTTAAAAGGGTAAAGGGTTTTTTAAGATGCTGGGGCAGGAATGTTACAGATTGGGACAGGAAACTACATGACTCATATGTATGGCAAAAAGGAATGTTTCAACAAGTTTCAAGGGGAAAGTTAACTGTTTTTGGAATAATTTTTGGGGGTGGAATTAGTTTTTGTATTTGCTTGCGTTAAATTAATTAATTTTTTTTCCAGTAGAAAGAAGTTCTTCTCCTGGTAGTTTGCTTCTTGGACATGCCCAAGGTGGATTTCTTGATATGGTTGATTTCCACACCTTCTTACAAGATGTGCTCGAGACAGGAGGAATTGATATGGGTATGTACCTCTTTGAGTTCAGTTTAAGGGTTCTGAAAATAAGTGTAGTTACCTGTAGCAACGTTCAGGGATGTGGCTAAGAAAAAGCTAAGCAGGCTTTTTTTATTAGTCAAGCTGGGTTTTTTACCCAGTTGCACCTTCAAAACTTTGATCATTGGGAAGTTCCTGAATACGGACGCCTCCCTTAAAAACACACAGAGTTTCCTCTGTCTATTGTAGTCACCTTCTTGTCAAGGCTTTCTATAAAGAGGATATCTTGAATTGGGGTCCCTGTTGTTCTTTAGTCATTTTCTTTCAATGTCTCCAACCCCATAGAAAACTACTTTGTGTAGTTCACTATTATTAAAAGTAATATAAATCATATTGCCAATATTTTCTTTTTTCAGATCCTGAAGAGCGTGAAGCAGTGCCAATGTTGCAGTCAAGATTTAATCGCATACACGAGGTTTGAGGAAATTATTTTTTTAATGGGTACTCTGTATATTATAAAAGTATTGTAATGAAAGATATGGCTTTAAATCATCAATTTTAAGATAAAAGACTACATGTATGACTTCACGTTTTGATGTAATACTTTTCTTCCTTTTCCAGCTTATGCACAAAGTGGAGGTGTTTTATGTTCTCTGTTTGTTCTTGACGGGAAAGCACAAGGTTATGGTAAGTTGACAAAATCATCATGACAAAATTTCTTTCTTATTAGTATACCAGATAGGAATGGATGAAATGCTTTGAATGAAAGTTAATATGTTTGAATAGTTTTGGAATGTTTTTCCTTAAAAGTGGTTTTTAACTCTTTCTTCCATTGTATCTTTTATTTTGTAGGTCCAGAAAAAGCTCTCAGACTTAAAGTTGATTCCTGGAATGTGCATTTTGTTTGACAAAATGTCATGGCTTAAAGATACTGAAAGATTGTAAGTATAATATTCACCAAATTCTCCTTGTTACAGAAAGTTCCGTGAATATTGTAGTGGTGAAATACATGTAGCCTTGGTTATTAATTGAATCTTTTTTTTCTTTTTACAGCAGCCCAGACATGATGGACTTAGGAGAAATGGGTGATCACGAGTGCACGCCCCAAACTGCTTTGAAGATTCAGTTTCTACGTCTTGTTCACAGCTTCTGTGATCGGCATGAGTAAGTGTCCATGTACTGTTTGCTTCTGAAAATTCAACTGTATGACTGTGCCACGTGGAGTAGGGAATATTGTTGAACACTGTTATTAATATTTTAATAATAGAACTACTTTATGACTACAGTTCTGACAGGAATTTTCTCTTATTTCTAGGAATAAACATCTTCTACTAACTCCCAAAGAAGTTGATGAACTTCAAGAGCTGTATGGTGAGAAGAATTGTTTGTTCAATAAGCCACCAATTTTAACAAGTGCATAAAATGGCAGTTAGTTCTGCAATAATATTCTGTCGACCCTTAAACTTTCATTTGGTACACATGCAGAGTTCTTAATGGACTATTGTATTCTTTTGTTTACATATTCTGCAATGTGCCTCATATGTTATTTTTCTTTTCCTACAGTTCAAAATGATCTTGAGCTACCTGAAAGTTTGCCCAACACTAACAGGTTTGTTCTTTTTCTGTTCTTTGAATCACCATCCATCTATTTTCATAATTAAAACTGAGTGTTGCCATCCACAGTTTTTTGTAAAGGTCAAAATATTATGTCATGTTTTCATCCTCACTTTAATTTATTTTTCTTTTAGGAAGCTTTGTTGTACTGGAGAAAAGGGACTGCTGACAAAAATTTTGGAAACATTGATTGAATGCCCTGCGACTGCTCCTTTAAGGTAATTTAATTTAGTTTAGTTTATCATTTCAGCCGCAGTTTAAATTTTAAGTAATGGGAAACCAATGTATATGGTGAACAAAAGTAGTTTTTCCTGCTGGTTACAACTCCAAGTTTGATCTTGTGAAAAAAAAAAATAGAACTGGACCAAACGATCTTTCAGAAAGTTATTTCTAGGTTCAAACTGATTATTTCGTTTTCATTTTATGTTCACCAGGTTTTGGCTTTCAAGGGCTATTGAAGGATTTCTTCGAGGCCGAGCATCAGTTGGAGACCAGCTATTCCTGATCAAGAGAGGCCTGCTTGAGGTATGCCAGTTTATGGGTTTTATATACTTACTTCATACTCTTTAATAATTCAGCCAATGTCCAGGTTGTAAGGGAAAAATCCAAGTAATTTTTTCAAGTATTGTTTATATACTACTTGTTGGGAGTGAGGAGCATTGAGGATTATTGTAAGTGCTGAGAATTAAGGATATTTAAAAAACCTCCTGATGAATTCTGAAATTACAATTTGTGATTGACAAAGGTGAAAAAGATAGCCATAATTTGTAGGTTGCAATTTTGATGTACATGTTATTGAAAAGCAAAGGAAAAACCTTTAGTTATGAAACCAGCTATGACACTTGAAAGAATAATTTGTTTAATGAGGCACGGTATTAAATGTCTTTTTTTTTTGTTTTGTCTTATAGCATCTTGTTGACCACATCACAAGCGATGAACTTAAGCCAAAGGAGATTCTTCAAAGTAGTTTTGACTTGCTTGGTGAACTGATGAAGTTCAATCCATTTGCTTTCAAGAGATTTGACCAAGTCATTAGCGACAAACAGGTAAGCAGCTGACCTTAGATACACACCATACAAATAATGAAATGGTTATAAGATTTTTTAGCTTATTTGGACTTGACAGTGCATAACATTTTTGAACTACAGTCTGTAATTGGCCAAGAGAAACATACCACTAATTTCTTCAGTTACTGTTTTAACAGACAAATGAGCTCATGTAGTTAGGTAGCTCTCAAAATAAACTGCAGCCACTATTACTATTCATCTTAGGTTCTTTCTCTGGCTTTCATAAACAGTCTACTCGACATGAGCAAGTGTCTCACTGAAGTCCCAATTTTATCATCATCATCGTCAAGTTACTCACTGAAGATGTATAACCATTAACGTTGCTGTTTTTTATGGTGATTAATTTTCTGTTCTCGTTCTTTTACAGTTTGAGAAATTTGTGTCCATCCTGACATCGAATGTAGTGGATTCTAACATGTTGATTCGCTGTCTGGTGTTATCTCAGGAACACTTTATGTCTGACCGATTTTTCTCAGGTAAGATCAATACTTTTCCAGACATGAGAGATCGTTGTTTGAAAGGACCAACAAGAAGTGCAGAAGTAGTAGAAGTGCATTAATCTTTTTGATTTCTAATGACAACTGTCAACTTGTATTTGAATAAGTTTTGTTTGGACCAAAGTAATATATTTTCTTCTTCTTTTTAACAGCTTTCACTGGAACTTGCAAGCTTGGCTCTCTAATTAACAACTGGGAACAGATGATTTTCTTGCTTTACAAACTGATCAACTCCATTACTGTTGGAACTCTTACTCAGGTGAGGTTAATTTATTAAACCTTTGTGTCACACGTAACAGAGAGAAATTTAAATGGCCTTGCAGTCTATTTTACATCCTTAAATGGTGTTGAAAACATAAGGTGGCACAGAAAAGACCAAGAAATCCATACGTAAATGTTAACCCTTTAAGTGCCAATAGTGACCAACATCAATTTTCTCCTAACAATATCCATACAAGGTCAAGACAAAAGGTTATGAGAACTAATAAAATGATCAGCAAAGAGAAAATGCTTTGATCTACTCTCAAATTCTCTCAATTAATTCTTAAAGGAAATGTATGGAGATCAGGTTGGAGAATTTGTATGTGGACATTGGGGCTTAAAGGGTTGACCAGAAGGGTGTATTTTGTGAAGAGCACACCCATTATGGAATCATTCATATTGCTGGAGGAAAGAAATTTTAAAAAAATTCAAGTAGAGGTTTTCGACTCTATTCTGATCTTTTTTAACATTCTTTTTTTCTAGGAAAATGTGAGCTGTCTGAACACCACTCTTGTTTTTCTGATGTTTGGTCACAGACATGGACGTCTCCCAGCTTATCTCACGGTGAGATATTAATGGTATTTGTTTGCAACTGTTGAATCATTTGGTTGTCATTTTTGCCTGTGTCATTTGAGAGCCAAAAAAAAAAACAAACAATACAAAGAAATTACCAACTTTATTTCACAGAAGTAGTGGCTCATAGATTTTGCATATAATTTCCCTTGCTGTCACACTAACTCAAACTTAAGTGTTACCTATTTTTTATAATATATGAGTATCCCATTAATTTTCTTATGTTTTTTTTATCTTCTGTTATGTTACTGTAGGCTTTTGTCAGGGAAGAGAACATTCAGAATAATCCAGGCTTCATCTTGACAAATTTGAGGTGAGCTGAAATTGCTGTCCGCAATAACTATCCATTACCTAATCTTTGTTCAAATCTCATGAATTAATTTATTATCGATACTCCATCAACCAATCTCCTTCATAGGACTAATTTTGTTAATAGAACCAATTGCATTTATTAATACAGACAAAACAATAATTTTTTGTACTTGTAGAGTCAAATGCTCAGTGTTGCTTAATTTAAAATAGAATGTTTTTGTTTCTCTTTGCAATTTAGACTTTTATTAATAGAAGCAATTGCAATGATTAATACAGACAAAACAATAAGAATTTTTTGTAGTTGTAGAGTCGAATGCTCAGCGTTGCTTAATTTAAAACAAAATGCTATTGTTTCTCATCGCAATTTAGACTTCTGTTAGAGTTCTGGAAGACTCATTATTTGAGAAGAGGAAAGGATTGCTCTGCTCTTGAACAGGTATGGAAAGTTAAAACCCTTTAGTTTACTGTATCTTATCGGTATTGCATTTAGAAGAGCATACATGTAAGCAAGCTTGCGATGCAAGTTCTCCTCCTGTATCTCAATATTATATAAAAATTGATCCACCCAATTTTTGTGACGATAGATGCAAAAAAGGGGCTTTTCTTTCAACAGAATTAAACTCTTTAGAGGCAAAACTTGTAGGAATGTGTGGTTGGGGTAGAAAGGAAAAACGGGATTTTCTCTCCTGGATTCCGGTGCAACTTGCACATAATAGTCAAAATCAGATTTAACCACAATTATTGCAATAAATAATAAGTTTCCCCTCTAAAAATGTTAAATGTATTTATTTTTCCTCTTCAGAGTTCCTGCATCAGCTTTGACAACTGGAAACAAGTTGTTGACATTCTTTTGTCGGATTCTACATCAAACACTTCAGTTCTTCATTATCTGCCATCATCTTGCACAAGAGACAATTAAACAGACAGCTGTCAATCAACAGACTAGATATCCAATATGCGGAGAAGTGTCAAGCTGGTCTTGATCAAATTCAATATATCAAGTGATTACTCAGTTTAACCAAACATGTAGAACACATGGTAACATATCTGAACAGTATTGGTCAATACGGACTACCGGGGTGCTTGCATTGTAAACACCTTGCAAAAACACATAAATTTATAAATCCTACTGATAAAATATTATACATTGTTCCAATAGTTAAGCATAATATAATACAACAGTTACAACCCTATATTAAATTATTGTGGGTATTAGGAAAAACAGGATATTCCTTTCAATAGTAATTAGAAAGAAAGAAAAAAAAAGTTTTTAAAGAGAATTTAGTCTTCAATGTTTTATGAAAATTTCTCAGGGTGTTTGTGAAAAAACAAAAAACGGATTGAAGTCAGAAAACGGTTTAGTGTACAGTAATAATATTTTTAAGGTCTTTTCATCACGTGTAGTGTGATTTTGTTTTTAGGGGCAGTTATGCAATTTACCAGCTCTGCTTTTAATGAATTTTAGGTCTAAGAATAAGCAAAATCATAAAGCTATTCATTCGGTGATTGTATAGTGTTATCAGCATTTTTTTATATGTTTTCGTGTGCTAGGTATAAGTGTTAGGCATATTAGGGTATTGTGTTGTTCCAGAAAATATCCATCCCTCGCCCCCACCCCTGTGGTAATTCCAGTTTAGCTTCAGACTTTCGTTTAAAAAAATTGGTCTTTAAGACCCCCTCCCCTTTTGACCGTCCATGGGGTGGGTACAGATATTTTGTGGAACCACATTGTGACTTACGGTATCGATCATCTTGGTAGTCCACAAAACGTCCGTTCGTTTCGCTGTGTGGATGCTTACTCGCTATTAGTTGTTTCGCTACAACTTTAGGCCTGTATATTAGAGTGTTCGTGTAGAGAGGAATTGGAGCTAAAATCTTGATGTGTATGTTTAACTTCAAAATTATGTAGCGAAATGACTGTAGCGAAACGACTGGACCATCTGCAAAAGCGGCTACAAGTTAGGAGACAATTGATAAGTATTTATTGCCCATATAAACTGCAATGTATTATAGCGATAATCTTAGACTTGTAAAATATTAAATTATTTTTTAAAATTATTTTTTGTATGGACATGTATATTATGCACGCGCCATTTTAATAAATAGATAATTCATGACGTATCTGGTTTGAGATCTTCTTCTTGTTGTTTCATTAGAATGCGATTCATTTTGGATCATTTTTAAAGTGTTTGACTGCCAAAACGGCAAAGATTAAAAAAAATTGCAAAAATTACCCCTTATAACAGACCGGTTTTACCACAACGTGGCATTTGACAGGAATAGGCAAAGCGCGATTTCTTTAATTGTCGCACTTTTAGTTTAGGTTACTTAAAGAGATATCCTTGAACAACATATCTGCTGAACATGGGCTGTACTGCCCTTTGTAGATCAGACATTTACATTTAGAACAAAAAATGGATGAGCAACAAGACCACTTTTGCGGATTCAGTCGGATATATATTTGTAATATAAGCCGATGTCATTTTGGCTATTGTAAAGAGGTAGTTCCAGTTAACTTTCAGTCTTATTGTCCTCAATGAAAAATAAGACAATCAGCGGTGATAAACATTGTGAACTGTCGCATTTTTATATGAACTTGAAGCTTCGTATGTTAGTCAACATACATTTTCAAAAGTGACCTAAAGTGACCGTTACAGTTTATGACGAGACTATACAAAATTGATAAGGGGTTTGGAAATGAGGAAATGAATTCAAAATTCTTAACAGTAAAATTATATAAGGCGGTAACAGCTAATAAAGCATCAGCTTTTCACCGCTGATGTTATTGTACTTGATTTAGAACCTCCCTATCCTGATAATCTTTGAACAGTTCCTCGTCGTCCTTCAAACAACTCGTCTTAGAGAAGGTACATGATCTGCTTGCCTGCGTCGCAAGCGCTTTAAACGTTCTGTATATAGACGGACCATATTAATGGTTTAGACGAGTGCGTGGGCCGGCTGCAACGCAGGCTAATGATATGCAAACAAACTTTGTTTTAAGGGTTGTCTTGTTTTAGTTTGGTGTTCTTTCCTTCCAATTTCCCTGTTCAATATCACAAATTCACTTCAGCATTAAAGTGAGAAATTCTGAAAAACAAAATAAGCGTCCCCTTTTCGCGTTGTCGTCCCGTAAGAATTTTAAACAATTATTGGGTGAGGTCTTTTGCGATATCCGGAATAATGAAGGTCCGGGTAAGTGTTATCAGCCGAGACGAAGGCCGAGGCTGATAACACTTACCGAGACCCCGAGGCCGAGACTTTTATTATTCCGGATCAGTCACAAAAACCGAATCTAATAATTGTTTAATTATACATTGTTTTAAAGAAAATAACGACAAACACAGCATCGCACGGAGCACAGTTTGACATTGCTGTTAAAAATCATGCATTCCGTGCGCAACCTACAGATTAGCCAGTTATTCGCTATAACTTATCTGTAGGTTGCGTAACTGTCTCCTTTGGCCAATGAGAAGAGAGATAAGCACAATATATAATAACGCTCTCACAGGTTGTCTTCACACCTGCACCAAACAGAAAATGCTGTCACTAGAGCAGTCCGTTTTTTAATTATATTGAAGTACAGGTTTCAAGCTAAAGACGTGTTTTTTTCCATCTCGACAAACGAACCGCCAGCTACGCAGCGCGCTGGTTAAATTTCAGTCACTTGTTACGGTTATATAAGGATATACGGTCGGGAAGTTTTTAAAACTGTTGTTTTTAAAATTCGTCGTCGTTAAAAATTTTGTGTTCTTCATCGGTTAAAAAGATTCTGCATTATGGTTTATTCAAAGAACCTGCCGAGACGATAAACTGACCCTATTGCTAAACCAGAAAATAGTGGAAAGTCCTTTTAAACAGTCGCTAAAAAAAACCGGAAGTACACATTTTAATTCAAAGAAGACAAAGTTACAACTGAAGGCTGTGGATGGTTTCATTTACAGCATCCACGCATAACTGACCCATTTGCTCGCTGGCATTTTTTACTGTTGTGGATCTTAAAAACAATGCGGTACCTCATACTAACAATACGCGAACTACATTCTACATTGATTAGAAAGATCCCTAAAAGATAATTTAACTTTAGCCGTTAGGAAAATTTCCTCCCTCAGTCTCATGAAATTATGTTTTTCGGTGACATTTTCCAGACCTTTTCACATGTGGAAAACAAAACTAAGACCTGTAATCCTATTAAAATCTCCCAAATTTTCATGTAAATAAAAAAACAAAGTTCCGTAGAGTACAAGCCAATCGAAAACGCTTTTGTAATAACGAGGTTGCTCAGCGCGCCACGTTCAAATTCAAAATTCTGTGACGGAAGACGTGACGGTGCATTTTGCTTCTAGGAACAATTTCGGGGAAACAAGAAGATTGAGACTCACAATCACTTTATCTTGCCACTTTGTAAACTTTACTACGAAGTGAATGAAGAATCGTTGGACGTGACATGAACAAAATAAATGGTAGGTAGAGGTTGCTGTTGAAGTAAGCTTAAGTTCAGGAGTTAGACTAGTTGCAATTCGTATTCTGACTGAAAGTGTTGGGAAAAATGGGTTTGTTTGTGGTTAAATTTTCATGTCTTAAAGTTGATAGTGATAATCATAACTGCGAGTTAAATTTTTTGTCATTACAGAAGTTACTAGTGGAAGTAACAAACCACGCTATCAAAATCAAGATGCACACGATGAATAAAATCATGCACGTGGACGGCAACTCAAACTTTGAAAGGTACAGCCATGCCACGTTCTCTTCTTTGAAATAAGCTTATGTGTTTACTTTAATTCAGTTGTTTTTTTTTATTGAAATGTGGTAGAAAACTATTTTTATTACAATGAATTTTAAAAATATTGACCTTGTAATTGGGGCATTTGGGCTCTTTCATAATACTAATACGTTAAATTTTTTTTGACGATTGAGTCAAATTCTTAAGTTTAGCTCTTTTCTTCGGGATTACCTTTTTTCAATACAGCAGCCTTTACATTTGTACAGGTTTGTATGCGTGTGCTGACTGTAACAGAGGAGAAGTCGTTCCGTCACGTTGCCATGGTAGCAAAATTTCTGGATGAAAACAAATCAAAATGTCACTCAAAAAGTGGATTCGAACTGTTTCAAACTTCATCGATCTTATTTAATTTCATTTAATTTGACAAATGTTGGCGAAATTTTCTGGTTGAATCCGAAAGGAAAAAGAAAAAGGAATAGAAACCTTTTGTCTTGTGCTCACCAGCTCGATAAAGTGGGCGAGTGAAATTAGGAAGTTTCATGTCGCAGTCATGCAACAACGGCTAAGAAATGTACAAAAAGCGTGATGCACGTGCAAAATTCTTCTTCTAAACCTATTGCTTTTTTTTGCTGTTGCAAAAACTCCCTATCGTTGTAAAAGAGAAATTTTGTTACCATAGTAACGTGACGTCACACTTTTCGTTCTATTCCTCTTAAAACCAAACAGCACTAAAACATTACAGTAACGAGTATGTAAACGAAAGCAAGCGTAGTGCATGTACACCGGGACAGTCCAGAACATTATACACTTAATGTCAGATCCCGAGGGAAACAGTTAGTTTTGTTTTCCGGAGAGTCCTGATGTTTTCCTAGACGAGAAGAAAACGAAGCCGAGTTATGTTTGGGCGCGCAAGATTGGAACCTAATTTGGACGCGAAAGCGAGGCTTGGGGAATAAAATGAAACAGCAAAACAAGGTGGCTGAGTTTTCTTCGCGTTGCAAGATGAACGACGTTAAAAGTAAGAGTGTGCCGTGGTTGAAAGAGTATCTAACAAATAGCGGTATTCAGCTATCAGACCAGGGGCGACATACATATTTAGTGGGAACTGAGGAATATACGGCCGAGGACATGAAATCTTTTAAAAGTCTACACGGGTACAGACTATTCTCAGGTGGTCATGTACAAGATTTGCGTGATGTACTGTGTCAAAGATAAGGGATATACTTTCTTTCGGTTCAAAGTGCAACCGACAGAAAGATCCAGAACAGAAGACAACATACGCGTAAGTTGTCGCATTTGCCTGCTGGAATTTTTTGTTTTTAAGCCTGAAAACTATAAAAATTTCCAGAGGGCAAATGCGTCAGCTATACGCATATGTTGCAAATGAATCCACCCAAAATATTTTACCTATGACTTCTTGCGCCCATGGTAAGAGAATTCAGGAAATGATAAGTTGAAGGACTGAAAACGTGAAGGACTATAAACTGGCTAAAGGCATGTTACCAAAGATGTAAACAAACAAAAGCAAGCATTTTGCAAAGCATCCTGCAACTTTTAATATGGTCAATTACTGCCATTACAATTGTCGATCTCCCAGTAACTCGTAGACTAATACACTGGATTAGAAGGAATAGGCAAGAACGGATGTTTTGTCTCGGCATTTAGGACTGAGCCTTAGGGACTTCTTCAATGAAGATCCGGGAAACAGACTGCCAGCCCGTGTAGGCGTCACCAGGTGAGTGACTTGGACAATTACCAACCCAAAATCCCACGCGCACCTTTCCTTTGTGAATGTTGTTACAGTGCCCCTCAATATGGCGAACGCGGTGAATATCTTGAGTGTTGCCTTGCCACATAAACAAAAGACCGTCAATGGGTAAGGGAGCTGAACATTCTGCCCCGTTGAAAGTGAAGTACCAGCGTTTGCAACAGTCATTACACTTGTAGATTCTAAGGGCACCAGTCCAGGCCACATGAAGAGCGGTGTCAGAAAAGTTCTTGGTAAAGACACAGTCCTAAATTTGTGGAAAATAAACGTAGAAAAGCAAATCATTTGGTTGGGAGGTGAGATAAAAGTAGAAATGACGATGTCATTTAAAAACAAATAAAATATTTAAATCTTGAAAATTTACCTTTATTAAACCGTTGTCTTTGTTATCGTTCAATTTATTCCATGCGCACTCTTTCCAGTTTTTAAAAGGCATCAGACCTGGGTTCCCAGGATGTCCACTTTGTCCACGCTCTCCTTTTGGACCTGGTGGGCCCTGTACACCAGGCTCTCCTTTAGCACCATCTTTTCCATTTACACCAGCAGGTCCCTGGGGCCCAGTTTTTCCCTGACTTCCCGGGTCACCTTTCGCTCCTTCTCGGCCATCACGTCCGTCACGGCCTGGTAACCCGTGCATGCCTGGAATACCACCAAACCCGCAGAATGGAGGAGATTGCTAGAGAGAGAAACAAAAAGTTACTTTAAAAAGTGTTATTGTGTGTTGAGCTAAAAAACTCCCTCAGTGATTTAGTCTCATCGGCGATGCTTAGCCACCTCGAGGGAAAAAAATAGAGGCGGAAAGAAAAGTACTGTGCCTTTATGACACACTTTAAACAATTTAACCCCCTTCCTTTCCCCTACTAGCCTTTCGGAAAATAAACCCCTGAAAAAGTTTTGACGAAGATTTCATAATGTCTGCAAATAACCTTAAAATATTTTTTTCCCTTCGTTTCTTGTTTCCCAACTCTATTTGGCTCGTTGTGTTGAGTGTTGTGGAGAAAATTTACATTAACGCATCGTTAGATATACGGTCAAGAACTAACTTCTTGTCTCGATTAAATTGTATGTGATGTTAATGGATTTAAGAAGTTCGCTAATACCTCTTTCTAAATTATTTGTGCTGATAAAGAGTGAGGCTTTGTTAAAGTCATGGAAACCATTCTATTTTTGAAAGGAATCTATCCCATATCCGGGTTTAGTATTAGTTTCCGTCATTTATTATGAATTGTTACTAACAGTTTTTTCTAAATTATCGGAATTAAATTGAAACAGCTACACTTTATCTCTGAGCTTTGCAACATTATCACGATTTTTGAAAGAAGCGATCAATTGTTTAGACATTCCTTCACGTCGACCGAGAGATAAATACTCACAGAAAAGTATTCTTTAGCAGTTTTTGGATTGCGCAAAATGCAAAGTTCTGTTCCTGATGTTTTTTCGCTATCATTTGTTCCAGTTGTATCAGGCATGGTCCCGCGCAGAAAGTTAATTGACTCACCATATTGTTCGAGGTTTGTTTGGTTTTATTGCCCGCCACTGCTGTCAAGACCAAGAATGACGCAACAGCAAATAAACACAACAGAGCTAGAGAAACTTTACACGCTGTACTCATCGTGTCGGTTATTTAAGGGTTTTTCTGAAGACGAAGTTGGAAAATATAGTCAGAAATAAAATCAATTAAATGGTGAAACAAATCCTACTATTAGTTTTCTTAAAGTGTCGTTTTTAAAGTTTGCCTGAAGAAGACCCTCATAAAAGCTAAATGTAGTTGAATCCTGAACTTTAATTAAAACTCTCAGTTTTCAATTTATCGTGAACTTACTCTCAGGGGCAGCCAACGACGGTTTCCTCTCAATTACATTGGAAAGACTTTTTAGGCTATAATTCAGAGTACTTTTAGATAGCTAGAAATGCATTTTTAACCGGAGCTATAAAATGATCTAAAATGCATCTATTCGGTCATCCTAGAGGAACTTGAGCTCTTTCGAAATTATAAGGACCTCAGTTTATTTTACCGAAAATTTTAGATGTAATTTAACGTATTACCAAAGTGGGAATTTTACTAATTCCTTTCTTAATTAGATTTTTGAATCCCAAAATTTTAGGTTTCCTTTTTTCTACAAAAATGGCCCAACCCGAGGAGTGAAATTTGAAAAATTAACTATAGAAAATCGCAAGGGATTTATCAGATAAGCTTCGAAAATTGTACATGGTACAGTCATCTGGAAATTTTTATTTTTAGCCGTCTTAAAGTAATAGGAAATTATAGGCAATATTTGCTTCTCCGAACAGATATTTTACAGAAAACAGTCACCTTCTTACTCAGTCGCAGCTATTTCTGTGCCCCTCGTCGCTTTTAAGAAAACGCACCCTAAGATATATATATTTTCAAAATTCACTATGTTCGTGAAACAGATTTTGAAAGACTCTCCGATGAACTTAAAAAATTGTAACTCCTCTTATTTTTTATGCTACAGTCCAGTTCGCGAATTCATTGCCATTAAAGTGAGATTATCGAGTTTGTTTGGGTACTCGCATTGCTCGAAAAGACTCAAAACATTATTGCCGATCACTCTTTAGGAAGCGAAAATTTCCGATAGCAAGCGGAAAAACCAGACTCAAAGGACTTGAAAAAAGCTGGAAAATTTGTTACCTGTGAACTCTTTTCTGCTCGAGTTGGTCGTCGTAAGTAACATAGGCCACGTTAGTTTAACAACACCGGCTTTTTCTTCCTTTCTGTTGATTCTTTGTTCGTGTTTTAACAAGTTTTTGTTTGCTATAAATTGATTATTACTGTTGGGCTGATTGATAATGAACATTAAATATTGACTGAAAACTTCTTCATCCAAAAACTATTTAGTGCTGTTAGAATTTTTAACTTCCTGTGTTTAGTTTTTGTTCCGAGTTCAACATGAAGTTAGACTAAATCACACGCCGACGACGTTTTTGCAGCAGATTTTACAGCAGATTTTTTTTGTAATGAATTCACTTCTTAACAAAACGACTCCATACCTAATTGGGAACATGAATTACATAGTAACAAATCTTATTAGGTATTTTTGACTATGCTAAAGGTCCTTCTGACTGGAATACAGCCACTTCTAAAGTTTTCGTCACTAAATAATCACAAATGTAAGTTTCTTGAAATTGGTGACATTGTTAGTAAGAGCATCCACAACACAAGGGGAAGTGAACAGAACTTAATTCTCCCTAAAGTGAGATCTAACACTGCCATAAAGGCTTTCAACCTTCATTTAATAGATCGAAACTCTGAGGGTTTGAAAATATTCTAAACAAAATTTATTAGTATAACTCAGTCGTGATGTTTTTAAAAACCGTATTTTGGAATTCTATTGACAAATACATAATTTAGTATTTGGCAACGTTAATACAACCATCTAACATTTTTCAGTGCTTAATGAGATAGAAAAAATGAGGTTTTCCTGATTTATTTTCTATCGTACTGGAAGACAGTTTTAAACTTTCAACTTGTTGCCGTGAGTAATGCTTTCGTTTGGAAATTACACATTAATTATAATCAATTGGGTTGACGCAGACAAAGTCTTTACAATAAAATAATGATATCAACCCGACTTGGTCACAAAAGGCAAGGGAGGTTCAATTTTCCTTTAAAGCGACTCTAAAAGATATTTTTGTGGGGTTGAGTTCTTACTAACTAGCAAGCCTGTAGTTATTGTTTGAACAGACTATCAAGGGGGTACTCCCTTATTTGACCTCATTGTGTCTCTGAAGAGGATAGGATATTCAAAGCCTTGAGTCTTAACAGGGTAAACAATTTCACTTTTTTTAATACGCGTCTTGAACAAGGGGTCGATCTTTTTGGATCGGGAATGGGAAGGTTGGCGATGAGTGGTCTACTTTTGTGGTACCGACAATTATTTTTTCGAAATAAACCTTATTCTTTGATGTTTGCTTAGAAAAGGACATATGTAAAGTCAGTTGTCTTTAGCATAATTATAAAATAAGTTGTATATTAAGTATTTAAGGTTGTATTTAATTGCTTTCTCACCTCTCATGACTTAAACTGTCGCTCTCGATTAGCTCTCTTGTTTGCTCAACATGTTCTCGTTTCATTTGCTTGTTTAGTGGGGCTATTGTCTATCATTTGATATCATGCATGGTTGACGGTACTGATTATTGTCATTTTTTTACATCGCGAACTTCTCTATTGACTTTATCAGTATAGAACCCTTGAATAAACTCGAAAACGTTCTTTTGTAATAATAAAACGCGAAGACTGAAATTT